>NW_024716450.1:0-7462 GCF_018991925.1 Homarus americanus | reverse complement strand
GATTAGGGGACTTTGTTATACTCGATCAGCGGCCTTTGTTATATCGTTTAGGGGCCTTTGTTATACTATATAAGGGGCTTTTGTTAAACTCGAACCAGGAGAATTTGTTATACTCGAACCAGGAGAATTTGTTATACTCGATCGTGAGACTTTGTTATACTCGATCAGGGCCTTTATTATACTCGATGATGGGTCTTTGTTATACTCGATCAGGGGACATTACTATACTCGACCAGGGAACTTTGATATACACGATCAGGGGATATGTTAATCTCGATCAGGGGATGTGTTATACTTAACCGGGGGCGTTTGTTATACTCGATCATGGGCCTTTGTTATACTCGACCAGGGGCCTTTGTTATGCTCGATCAGAGGACTTTGTTATACTCGATCGGGGGACTTTGTTTTACTCGATGAGGGGGCTTTGTTATACTCGATCATGGGACTTTGTTATACTCCATCAGGGGACTTTGTTTTACTCAATCTGGGGACTTTTTTTTCGATCATGGGCCTTTGTTATACTCGAACAGCGGGCTTTGTTATACTCGACCAGGGGACTTTGTTATACTCGAAAAGGGGACTTTGTTATTCTCGAAAAGGGGACTTTGTTATATTCGATTAGGGAAGTTTGTTATACTCGATCAAGGGCATTTGTTATACTCAATCACGGGCCTTTGTTATACTCGATCAGGGGACTTTGTTATACTCGATGAGAGGACTTTGTTATACTCGATTAGGGGACATTGTTATACTCGACCAGGGGACTTTCTTATACTCGATTAGGGGGCTTTGTTTTACTCGATCAGGGGACATTACTATACTCGATTAGGGGCCTTTGTTTTACTCGATCAGGGTACTTTTTATGCTCGGTCAGGGGCCTTTGTTATACTATATCAGGGGCTTTTGATATACTCGAACCAGGGGAATTTGTTATACTCGATCATGAGACTTTGTTATACTCGATCAGGGCCTTTATTATACTCGACTAGGGGGGTTTGATATACTCGATCAGGGGACATTGTTATACTCGATTAGGGGCCTTTGTTATACTCGACCAGGGTGCTTTGTTATGCTTGACCAGTGGCCTTTGTTAAACCCGATCTGGGGGCTTTGTTATATTCGATTAGGGGACTTTGTTATACTCGACCAGGGGCCTTTTTTATGGTCAACCAGGGCACTTTGTTATACTCGATGAGGGGACTTTGTTATACTCGATCAGGGGATTTGTTATCCTCGACCAGGGGACTTTGTTATACTCGATCAGGGGACTTTATTATACTTTATCACGGGACTTCGTAATATTCGATTAGGGGGGCTTTGTTATACTCGACCAGGGCCTTTGTTATGCTCGATAAGGAGACTTTGTTATACTCGATGAGGGGCCTTTGTTATTCTCGATCAAGGGACATTACTATTCTCGACCAGGGAACTTTGTTATACACGATCAGGGGATATGTTATACTCGATCAGGGGATGTGTTATACTCGATCAGGGGACTTTGTTATACTCAGCAAGGAGGCTTTGTTATACTCAACCGGGGGCTTTTGTTATACTCGATCAGGGGAATTTGTTATACTCGATCAGGGGACTTTGTTATACTCGATCAGGGGGCTTTGTTTTACTCAACCAGGGGACTTTGTTATACTCGATCAGGTGGTTTTGTTATACTCGACGAGGGGTCTTTGCTATGCTCGATCAGCGGACTTTGTTATACACGATCAGGGGCCTTTGCTATACTCGATCAAAGGCCTTTGTTATACTCGATCAGGGGCCTTTGTTATACTCGATCAGGGGGCTTTGTTTTACTCGATCTGGAGACTTTGTTATACTTGATCAGAGGACTTTTTATCATTCGATCAGGGGGGCTTTGTTATGCTCGACCAGGGGCCTTTGTTATGCTCGATAAGGGACTTTGTTATATTCCATCAGAGGTTCTGTTATTCTCGATCAGGGGCCTTGGTTATACTCGACCAGGGGACTTTGTTATACTCGACCAGGGGACTTTGTTATAGTCGACCAGGGGACTTTGTTATACTCGATAAGGGGGCTTTGTTATACTCTACCAGGGGACTTTGTTATACTCGATCAGGTGGTTTTCTTATACTCGACGAGGGGTCTTTGTTATGCTCGATTAGGGGACATTTGTTATACCCGATCAGGGGCCTTTGTTATACTCGATAAGGGGACTTTGTTATAGTCGATCAAGGGCCTTTGTCATAATCGATCAGGGGACTTTGTTAGACTCGATGAGGGGCCTTTGTTATACTCGATGAGGGGCCTTTACACTCCAATTAAGGACTTTATATATTCAGATCAGTGGGCTTTGATATCTGATCAGGGACCTTGTTATACCCGGACCAGGGGCTTCTCGGTTTTCTCGATGAGGCCACATAATCGATCGATCTTGTTGGCGCCTTTATTAAGTGGCCCTTTGTTATGTCTTTAGATCAGGGCCAGTTTATCTGATTAGGGGACTTTGTTTTACTCATTAGGTGTATTTGCTATACAGGATCAAGGGCATCGCATATACTCGATCAGGGGGATTTTTGTTAGTATTTGTACCTGTAGGATTTTGTTATACCTGATCCCGGCCTTTGATATAATTTCATAGGGCTTTGTTTACACCTGACCAGGTCCTTGCTGGTGCTCTGACCAGTGGCCTTGTTGTACCTCGGATCAGGCTTTTGTTATATTCGATTAGGATTTTGGTTATAATCGACCTCAGGGAAGTTTGTTATAATTGGTCAGGGACTTTGTTACACTCGGTAAGGGGACGACTCTGTTATTCTCGATAAGGGGACTTTGTTATACTCGATTAGGGGACTTTGTTATACTCGATCAAGGGCCTTTGTTATACTCGATCAAGGACTTTGTTATATTCGATCAGGGGGCTTTCTTATATTCGATGAGGGACCTTTGTTATACTCGACCTGGGGCCTTTGTTTTCCTCGATTAGGGGGCTTTGTTATACTCGATCAGGGGATATCTTATACTAAATCTGGGGATGTGTTATACTCGATCAGTTGACGTTGTTATAGTCGATGAGGAGGCTTTGTTATACTCAACCGGGGGCCTTAGTTATACTCGATCAAGGGCCTTTGCTATACTCGATTAGGGGCCTTTATTATACTCGATCAAGGACCTTTGTTATACTCGATCAGAGGACTTTCTTAAACTCGACCAGGAGACTTTGTTATACTCGATCAGGGGACATTACAATACTCGACCAGGAAACTTTGTTATACACAATCAGGGGATATGTTATACTCGACCATGGGACTTTGTTATACGAGATCAGGGGACTTTGTTGTACTCGATCATGGGCCTTTGTTATACTCGACCAGGGGACTTTGTTATAGTCGATTAGGGGACTTTGTTATACTCGATGTCGGGGTTTTGATAGGCCCCTGATCGAGTATAAAAAAGGCCCCCGGTTGAGTATAACAAAGCCTCCTCATCGACTATAACAACGTCCCCTGATCGAGTATAACACATCCCCTGATTGAGTATAACATATCCCCTGATCGAGTATAACAAAGGTCCCTCATCGAATATAAGAAAGCCCCCTGATCGAATATAACAAAGTCCTTGATCTAGTATAACAAAGGCCCTTGATCGAGTATAATAAAGTCCCCTAATCGAGTATAACAAAGTCCCCTTATCGAGAATAACAAAGTCCCCTGATCGAGTATAACAAAGTTCCCTGGTCGAGTATAACAAAATCCCCTAATCGAATATAACAAAGCCCCCTGATCGAGTACAACAAAGGCCATTGGTCGAGCATAACAAAGGACCCTGATCGAGTATCTTTCCTAACGGCTACTTGCACTTCCCCAGTAATCAAGGGACATTGGAGGTGCACTTTAGCTAAGGGATAGGAAGAATGGGATGAGAGATCTGAAATTAGAACACTCATTAGTAAATGCTGTAGATATATCAGGAATGACATTAAACAGGAGGATAGATTATGCTGCGCCCGTATCACGTAGTATACGAATAGGGAAGGAACGAGACCCCTCTATGATTGAAATTTTTCCCTCATAGGAGAATGAAGAGAAGAGATCCTGATGGGGCCTTTCCACATTGGTGGTTGCTATTGGTTTGAATTTGGGATCCAGGGAACTACTTTTAGAAGTTCGATACTTTGGGTGTTTACAAGACTGGATCGTATGGCCTGGTTTTTTACAGTAAGAACAATAAAACTTGGTTGCATCAGGGGGGGGGGTAGGTGTGGGACCTTTCGACCTACCACTCACATCCCCAAGGTTATCATCAGAGGACGACCTAACATGCCGGAAAGTACCACGTTCCCTACTGCCCAGTGACTCCACCAGCAAGGCGTATGCATCAGCCAGCTCAGCCGCACGCCCTAAATTAACCTCTCCACGCTCCTCCACATGCTTCAAGATGTGAAATGGTATCTTGCTCTTCCACTCCTCCAGGACTACCAAGTTTAACAAATCCTGAAATGTGGAGGTCTCTGTAGCCTCTAACCACTTCTTGAAAAACCTAAGCTTTTCTTGAGCAAACTCAACAAAGGTGTGTGAAAATGTTTTGGTGAGTTTACGAAACTTCTGCCGGTATCTATCTCGCGTGATAGTATAAGAGGTGAGGATATTCTTTTTTACGTTATCATAGTCATCAGTCTGGTCTAAACAGTTATAAACTCTACGAGCCTTACCACATAATTCAGGAACTAACACCGACACCCACTGTCCTTAGGCCACTCATTCTTCACGGCTATTTTCTCAAAAGTCCTAAATGACCCGTCCATATCGGATTCATCAAACTCGGGAACAAGGGAAGAAGCGTCCTTTATTATACCCTACCAGGGGATTTTGTTATACTCGAATAGGGGACTTTGTTATACTCGATGAGGGAGGTTTGATATACTTGATCAGAAGACTTTGTTATACTCGATCAGGGGACTTTGTTATGCTCGAGCAGTGGCCTTTGTTATACTCGATCAGGGGGCTTTGGTTTATTCGATTAGGGGACTTTGTTTTACTCGATGAGGGGTATTTGTTATACAGGATCAAGGGCATTTGCTACACTCGATCAGGGGATTTTGTTATACTAGATCAGGGGATTTTGTTATACTCGATCACGGCCTTTATTATACTCGATGAGAGGGCTTTGTTACACTCGACCAGGGTCCTTTGTTATGCTCGACCAGTGGCCTTTGTTGTACTCGATCAGGGGGCTTTGTTATATTCGATTAGGGGATTTCGCTATACTCGACCAGGGAACTTTGTTATACTCGATCAGGGGACTTTGTTATACTCGAAAAGGGGACTCTGGTATTCTCGATAAGGGGACTTTGTTATACTCGATTAGGTGACTTTGTTATACTCGATCGTGGGCCTTTGTTATACTCGATCAAGGACTTTGTTATATTCGATCAGGGGGCTTTCTTATATTCGATGAGGGACCTTTATTATACTCGACCAGGGGCCTTTGTTTTCCTCGATCAGGGGGCTTTGTTATTCTCGATGAGGGGATATGTTATACTCAATCAGGGGATGTGTTATACTCGATCAGGGGACGTTGTTATAGTCGATGAGGAGGCTTTGTTATACTCAACCGGGGGCCTTAGTTATACTCGATCAAGGGCCTTTGCTATACTCGATCACGGGACTTTGTTTTACTCGATCAATGGGCTTTTGTTATATCGATCTGAGACTTTATACTCGACCAGGAACTGATTTTACTCGATCAGAGTGCTTTTATATTCGATCAAGGACTTGTTATACTCGATGAGAGCCTTAATATAAGGATTATACGCGATCGAAGTTTATTATCCTCGATGAAGAGTTTCTTATATACTCAGCCGAGGCCTTTGTTACTCTTTCGATCAAGTACTTTATTATACCGATCAAGAGAACCTATACTCTCGATCGAAGACATATACTCGATCCGGTTTTGTTAGCATACTTCGATCGAAGGCTGATTTTCGTCGACCAGGGAACGATCAAGAGACTTTCGTTATCAGAAATCAGGACTGACCCTCGATCAGGAAACTGTTATGCAAACGGAATGTTATACTCGACCATGGGGCTTTGTTATACTAGATCACGGGACTTTGTTATACTCGATCAGGGTCCTTTATTATACCCTACCAGGGGATTTTGTTATACTCGATTAGGGGACTTTGTTATACTCGATAAGGGAGGTTTGATATACTTGATCAGGAGACTTTGTTATACTCGATCAGGGGACTTTGTTATGCTCGAGGAGTGGCCTTTGTTATACTCGAACAGGGGGCTTTGGTTTATTCGATTAGGGGACTTGTTTTACTCGATGAGGGATATTTGTTATACAACAAAGTCCCCTGATCTCGTATAACAAAGTCCCATGGTCGAGTATAACATATCCCCTGATTGTGTATAACAAAGTTTCCTGGTCGAGTATTGTAATGTCCCCTGATCAAGTATAACAAAGTCTCCTGGTCGAGTTTAAGAAAGTCCCCTGATCGAGTATAACAAAGCCTCCTCATCGAGTATAACAAAGTCCCCTGGTCGAGCATAACAAAGTCCCCTGATCGAGTATAACAAAGTCTTCTGATCGAGGATAACAAAGTCCCCTGATAGAGTATAAAAAAGGTCCTTGATCGAGTATAATAAAGGCCCCTGATCGAGTACAACAAAGTCCGTTGATCGAATATAAAAAGTCCCTGATCGAGTAAAACAATGTCCCCTGGTCGAGTATAACAAAGTCCCCTGATCGAGTATAACAAAGCCCCCTCATCGAGGAAAACAAAGTCCCCGATCGAGTATAACAAAGTCCTCTTATCGAGCATAACAAAGGCCCATGGTCGAGTATAACAAAGCCCTCTGATCGAGTATAACAAAGTCCCCTAATCTAGTATAACAAAATCCCGTGATCGAGTATAGCAAAGGCCCTTGATTGAGTATAACAAATGCCCCTCATCGAGTAAAACAAAGTCCCCTAATCGAATATAACAAAGACCCCTGATCGAGTATAACAAAGTCCCCTGGTCAAGTATAACAGAGGCCCATGATCGAGTATAACAAAGTCCCCTCATTGAGTATAACATATCCCCTGATCGAGTATAACAAAGCCCCCTGATCGAGGAAAACAAAGGCCCCTGGTCGAGTATAACAAAGGTCCCTCATCGAATATAAGAAAGGCCCCTGATCGAATATAACAAAGTCCTTGATCTAGTATAACAAAGGCCCTTGATATAGTATAACAAAGTCCCCTAATCGAGTATAACAAAGTCCCCTTATCGAGAATAAGAAAGTCCCCTTTTCAAGTATAACAAAGTCCCCTGATCGAGTATAACAAAGTTCCCTAATCGAATATAACAAAGCCCCCTGATCGAGTACAACAAAGGCCACTGGTCGTGCATAACAAAGGACCCTGATCGAGTATAACACATCCCCTGATCGAGTATAACATATCCCCTGATCGTGTATAACAAAGTTCCCTGGTCGAGTAT
>NW_024716449.1:0-7446 GCF_018991925.1 Homarus americanus | reverse complement strand
TACCTTTATTTGTTAATAACTTGGGGTAGGATTCACTCCCCAAGTATAAAGGGTAGTGGGATCGCGACAGGTGCCAGAATTGCGCGTTCACGCAGCCACTTGTGATCCTTGTAGTGGTGGATAATGTTTGGGTAGACTATGTTATTGAGCTCAGTTGAGGACTTTACAACATTCCACATCCTTGAGGAATGATTATTTGTCCTTCTGAATCAACAGGGAAAGTTCCATTCCCAATCTGTAGTAGAAGGTTTGCAAACTGTCCAGCATCCTGATCTCCTTGTAGATGTACTCTCATGTTTGTGGATAGGGTGAGTGTCTGAACACT
This sequence comes from Homarus americanus, assembly GCF_018991925.1. NCBI lineage: Eukaryota > Metazoa > Arthropoda > Malacostraca > Decapoda > Nephropidae > Homarus > Homarus americanus. The sequence continues at coordinate 7,121 of NW_024716449.1, read as the reverse complement.
TCTCCAAAGGTATGATGCCTTGAGGCACGCATTCAGTTCATCAGCTGGAGTGCTTCGAGGAATGACAGGTAGGGTCTGGCGAAAGTCTCCAGCAATGACCATTGTAATGCCACCCATGAGCTGGTCATTTTCTCGTATGTCTTGCAAGGTCCTGTCTAATGCTTCAAACGCTAACTTGTGAGACATAGTGCATTCATCCCAGACTATGAGGCTGCATTTTTCTAAGAGTTTTGCCTTTGCCGATCCTTTTTTTATGTTGCACACTGGATTCTCATTGTGAGCGAGGTTGAGAGGCAGTTTAAAAGTTGAGTGTGCAGTACGTCCTCCTTCTAGTAGTGTTGCAGCAATGCCTGAGGATGCATCAGTAAGAGCAATTTTCCCCTGATACGTACTTTGGCCAACAGAAGGTTGATCAGGAAGGTTTTTTCCTGTCCCGCCAGGTGCATCGAGAAAGATCATATCTCCCTGTTCCGCTTGTATCGCTTGCAAGATCTGTTCATTAGCATTTGCTTGATCAGGCACCAGGTGAGGCTCATTTTCTTCAAGAAAATTCACCAGAACTTCAACTGAGTAGTCTGTCTCTCTGAACAACTCCATGTTTGCAACTACTGGTTCTTCTCGGTTTGGGGAAGGCAATCCAAAATCAGTCAAGGTTTTTTCCACATAGCTCCATCACTTTGTCTTCCAGCATGATCAGAGCCCTGTTGAACATGTCATCCATGAACTCAATCTCTTGACCAGGATGTTCTCTTCTTGCTTGATGAAGCAGATCCTCTGAAAGACTTTCTTGGTGGTTTTTCCAGAGCTGGCTTGGGTTGGAAAGTCCACATGTAGCAATCATGATGACAAACAGGTTCCTCATTCTCATTGGCGATTGAGTAGCTGCTGCCTCTTCTAATGATTCATTCCAGTGACCATCATCTTCCAGTAGGCCAAGGAGATTGCACGCTTCCTGATAGGTTCTGCAGACTTGTCCATTCACTGTCTTGAGTGCTGCATATGATGTTGGGCCACGGATGTGGTGCAAAAGTAGTCTCAAACAATAGCATTCAAAGTTGTTGGGGTGAACCGTGTAGACACGTCCCAAAGCATTGCCTGACTTTATCCCTGGATATCCTTCAACATCGGTTCCTTGATCTCTTCTCTGGAACTTTTTCATTGAAGCCTGCCATATGTAGAACTTGAGTACGTCAATATACAGGAGTATTTGAGCAAACTCATCTTCCTGTGAAAGCTTGAAGAATGCCTCCTCAATATTACCTTGTAATTCAATTGACAGTAGGAACATTATAGAATCTAGTCTCATTAAACATACCGAAGCAGTCAACATGATTTGAGTAATGGTATGTACAAACTGGACAATTTTGTAATTAAGAAGATTGGTAACCAAGCGAAAAGGTTGGGTCAACTTACACTCTGACCTGGCTACCGACCGTTGCGGTGCTTTTAAAAGGTTAGTAGGGTCATTACCTAATACCTGACCATTGTGGACCTCATCTCACCCTCCTCTGTATATATATACCTTGTTTTGTACTTCTCCTTAGCCTGTACTCACCCCTGAAGATGTGAATTACACAAAAGCGCTGGGAACTTCGTGTTTTCTTCTTTCCTTGTGGTTATCAGCATATGTATATATATATATATATATATATATATATATATATATATATATATATATATATATATATATATATATATATATATATATATATATATATATATATTTATATATATATATATATATATATATATATATATATATGTAATATATATATATATATATATATATATATATATATATAGATATATCACCTACAGTGATTTACTTGCATATATATATATATATATATATATATATGTAATATTCAGAAATTTCAGTCAATCTCTGACCAGGATGTTCTTCTTGCTTGATGAAGCAGATCCTCTGAAAGACTTTCTTGGTGGTTTTTCCAGAGCTGGCTTAAGGAAAGTCCACATGTAGCAATCATGATGACAAACAGGTTCCTCATTCTCATTGGCGATTGAGTAGCTGCTGCTCTTCTAATGATTCATTCCAGTGACCATCATCTTCCAGTAGGCCAAGAGATTGCACGCTTCCTGATAGGTTCTGCAGACTTGTCCATTCACTGTCTTGAGTGCTGCATATGATGTTGGGCCACGGATGTGGTGCAAAAGTAGTCTCAAACAATAGCATTCAAAGTTGTTGGGGTGAACCGTGTAGACACGTCCCAAAGCATTGCCTGACTTTATCCCTGGATATCCTTCAACATCGGTTCCTTGATCTCTTCTCTGGAACTTTTCATTGAAGCCTGCCATATGTAGAACTTGAGTACGTCAATATACAGGAGTATTTGAGCAAACCCATCTTCCTGTGAAAGCTTGAAGAATGCCTCCTCAATATTACCTTGTAATTCAATTGACAGTAGGAACATTATAGAATCTAGTCTCATTAAACATACCGAAGCAGTCAACATGATTTGAGTAATGGTATGTACAAACTGGACAATTTGTAATTAAGAAGATTGGTAACCAGCGAAAAGGTTGGGTAACTTACACTTGACCTGGCTACCGACCGTTGCGGTGCTTAAAAGGTTAGTAGGGTCATTACCTAATACCTGACCATTGTGGACCTCATCTCACCCTCCTCTGTATATATATACCTTGTTTTGTACTTCTCTTAGCCTGTACTCACCCTGAAGATGTGAATTACACAAAAGCGCTGGGAACTTCGTGTTTTCTTCTTTCCTTGTGGTTATCAGCATATGTATATATATATATATATATATATATATATATATATATATATATATATATATATAAATATATATATATATATATATATATATATATATATATATATATATATATATATATATATATATATATATATATAATTACCTACAGTGATTTACTTATATATATATATATATATATATATATATATATATATATATATATATATATATATATATATATATATATGTAAGTAAATCACTGTAGGTACGCGTGATCTAGAGTATTTGATGACCAAGGAAAGAAAATACAGTTCCCAAGCACTTTCGTGAATTCCACGAGCACTTGGAATTCCTGTGTTTTCTTTTCCTTGTGGTTATCAATATATATATATATATATATATATATATATATATATATATATATATATATATATATATATATATATATATATATATATATATATATATATATATATATATATATATATATATATATATATATATATATATATATATATATATATATGTAATATTCAGAAATTTCAGAGTAATTTCAAATGCCCCGCCATTAGCGATACTGAGCGTTCAAGGTCATCTGAGGGAAGAGAGCGCTGCCTGCTCATAGCGAGAGATTGCGGAACTAGGCCTATATGATATTAAATGTAATTTACCGAATTAATAATGATGCGATTCATGAAGTTAAGGGACTATTATTGAATTTGAAATTATTATAGATCGTTTAGCAGTCTGAATAATGTTACGGGTGTCCCAAGGAGTTATTAGTTAGGCGGTAAATATATCACGTAGGCCCAAGCTAGCGCCTTGGGGAGACACGACGCTGGCTAGCCCAGTCCCGGAGAGCAGTCACACAGACAAGACGTTCCGCGCGTCCATCAGAAATAGTCACGTGGCCTAGTCACCTGTGCTGCGCTATTGCAGTATAACAAGTAAGTCTCATTCGATCTCAGACAGGGTTAGATAGGGCAGTGGTAAAGTTAACTAGAGCTAACAGTGAGTTCATTTCAGGGTTTCCGTCAGAACCCACTTGACTGGAGTTGACTGGAGTTGACCGGAGTTGACTGCGAGAGATTGACTGCCGTTGATGATTGAGGGTGGCGATTGTCGCCATTGGACCGATCAGTGTAGGCCTGTCACTGTTTAGCGGGGTAGCAAAGGATCTCTTGAGTGAACGAGTGCTCCCGACAACTAAAACGACACGGGACCAGCATCGGCAGTGGGTGATCAGTTCTTACCACTCCGGTGCACAACACCACGTGTCCTCGGTCAGCTAGTGAAACCCTCTTGCTAACGGGAAGCTAAAGTTTCTCTCAACTGCACAAGGTCTGATTGGCTCACTCTCTTCCTGCCCATGGACGCACTGGGAGTACACTGAGGCTATCTGAGTATATTAATGGTCACACACTGAGACCGTGAGTCTAGGACTCTAGGAGATACCTAGAGGAACATTTTATCTTCATTATTACGGGTGTAGTTAACACCACTCCTCAGACTGATATTATCTTGACGTGTGTAGTTAATATTTCTTAAATAATTTTGATAATATTGTTTTGAATGTTTGTGCCATTAAGTGGAACCAGAGTGATACTGTGATTGATTCTTTTAATGCATCTGATTGTTCTTCATAATTCTGATCTCAGGTATAACCTTATTCCCCAGAGTAGTGTTTAAAGTTTAAGTTAAGAGGTGCGCATATTGGTGTACCATTATTGATTGTGTTTGTAGTGTTGGAGGGAATATAAGTGTCTAAATTTTACAGTGTGTCTCATTCATCCCAGTCACAGACGCTATCCTTCCACGGGTCACGGACAGTTCATTTTGTGTAGTAGATTTAAGTGTTCTTGTGCTGGTTCGGGATTTTTCTCAAAGGGGTGCTTCCACTGCCTTTACCATCTATTAAATTTTAATAAACCCCAAGTCAAGTGAGAAATTAAAGTCCAGGCGCTAGTTTACCTACGTGATATATTTACCGCCTAACTAATAACCTTGGGACACCCGTAACATTATTCAGACTGCAAAACGATCTATAATAATTTCAAATTCAATAATAGTCCCTTAACTTCATGAATCGCATCATTATTAATTCGGTAAATCACATTTAATATCATATAGGCCTAGTTCCGCAATCTCGCTACGAGCAGGCAGCGCTCCCTCCCCAGATGACCTTGAACGCTCAGTATCACTATGCAGGGCATTTGAAATTACTCTGAAATTTCTGATATCACATATATATATATATATATATATATATATATATATATATATATATATATATATATATATATATATATATATATATATATATATATATATATATATATATATAAAAACAAATCACTGTAGGTGATATATCTATATATATATATATATATATATATATATATATATATATATATATATATATATATATATATATATTTATATATATATATATATATATATATATATATATATATATATATATATATATATATATATATACATATGCTGATAACTACAAGGAAAGAAGAAAAATAATGGTTCCCAGCGCTTTTGTGTAATTCACATCTTCAGGGTGAGTACAGGCTAAGGAGAAGTACAAAATAAGTATATATATACAGAGAGAGGGTGAGATGAGGTCCATAATGGTCAGGTATTAGGTAATGACCCTACTAACCTTTTTAAAAAGTACGCAACGGTCGGTAGCCAGGTCAGAGTGTAAGTTGACCTAACCTTTCGCTTGCTACCAATCTTCGCATCATAAATTGTCCAGTTTGTACATACCATTACTCAACCATGTTGATCAGTTTCTGGCATGTTTAATGAGACTAGATTCTATAATGTTCCTACTGTCAATTGAATTACAAGGTAATATTCGAGGAGGCATTCTTCAAGCTTTCACAGGAAGATGAGTTTGCTCAAATACTCCTGTATATTGACGTACTAAGTTCTCTACATATGGCAGGCTTCAATGAAAAGTTCCAGAGAAGAGATCAAGGAACCGATGTTGAAGGATATCCAGGGATAAAGTCAGGCAATGCTTTGGGGACGTGTCTACACGGTTCAATTCCCCAACAAATTTTGAATGCTATTGTTTTGAGACTACTTTTGCACTACATCCGTGGCCCAACATCATATGCAGCACTCAAGACAGTGAATGGACAAGTCTGCAGAACCTATCAGGAAGCGTGCAACTTCCTTTGGCCTACTGGAAGATGATGGTCACTGAATGAATTAGGAAGAGGCAGCAGCTACTCAATCGCCAATGAGAATGAGGAAACCTGTTTATTAACATGGATATATATGTGGATTCTTTTCCAACCTGCCAGCTCTGGGAAAAACCACCAAAGAAAGTCTTTTCAGAGGATCTGCTTCACCAAGCAAGAAGAGAACATCCTGTCAAGAGATTGAGTTCATGGATGACATGTTCAACAGGCTCTGATCATGCTGGAAGACAAAGTGATGGAGCTTATGTGGAAAAACCTTGACTGATTTTGGATTGCCTTCCAAACCGAGAAGAACCAGTAGTTGCAAACATGGGAGTTGTTCAGAGAGACAGACTACCTGGTTAGGTTCTGTGAATTTCTTGAAGAAAAATGAGCTCTCACCCAGCCTGATCAAGCAAATGCTAATGGCAGACTCAAAGCGATGGCAAGCGAACAGGAGATATGATCTTTTCTCGATGCACCTGGCGACACAGAAAAACCTTCCTGATCAACCTTCTGTTGGCCAAAGTAATGTATCAGGAAAATTGTTTTACTGATGCATCTCAGGCATTATTGCTGCAACACTACTAGAAGGAGGACGTACTGCACACCAACTTTTAAATCCGCTTCAACCTCGCTCACAATGAGAATCCAGTGTGCAAATATAAAAAAGGATCGCAAGGCAAAACTCTTAGAAAAATGCAGCCTCATAGTCTGGGATGAATGCACTATGTCTCACAAGTTAGCGTTTGAAGCATTAGACAGGACCTTGCAAGACATACGAGAAAATGACCAGCCTATGGGTGGCATTACAATGGTCATTGCTGGAGACTTTCGCTAGACCCTACCTGTCATTCCTCGAAGCACTCCAGCTGATGAACTGAATGCGTGCCTCTACAGCATCATACCTTTGAGAAGTGTTCAGGACACTCACCCCATCCACAAACATGAGAGCACATCTACAAGGAGATCAGATGCTGGACAGTTTGCAAACCTTCTACTACAGATTGGGAATGGAACTTTCCCTGTAGATCTGCATGACAAATAATCATTCCTCACGATGTGAATGTTGTAAAGTCCTCAACTGAGCCCACAACATAGTCTACCCAAACATTATCCACTCACTACAAGGATCACAAGTGGCTGCGTGAACGCACTCCTGGCACCTGTCGCGATCCCACTA
>NW_024716448.1:10000-11761 GCF_018991925.1 Homarus americanus | reverse complement strand
GGGAGGGTGGGGGAGGTGGGGGTGGGTGGGGTAGGGGGAGGTTGGGGTGGGGTGGGTGAGGTAGGGGTGGGTGGGGTAGGGGTGGGTAGGGTAGGGGGGAGGGGGGTAGTTTCTCTGATCATCGGAATTGTCTCATTCGCCATGGCAACGTGATGCACCTTCTACCGTACACAGAACTTGGGGAATTATCAAGAATTTTAAGTTAATATCCTCAATTATCATAATTATGTAGATTTTTCTCCTACTTATCATCATTATCTTACTCTTCTTCCTCTCCCTTTTCACCTCCTCCCTCTCCCTTTTCCCCTTTCCACTCCGCGTTGTCTCACTCACCATGGCAACGTACCGTGTTTCCTCTACCGTACCGTCTGTGGAAATATTGAGATTTAGTCTTGGGCGAGATGTTTCAACTCATTTTAAAGCTTTTTTCTGTTATTTCTTCTCGTTTATTGAATTATAAAAGTATTATTTTTATTCTCCCTGTGGATTTTATTCTCTTAGTATGCGTTTATATCTTTGTTTATTATCTCTTTCTGTTCCCTTATTCTGAAGTTGTCTTAGTCGAGATGTTCTCACACCGTACTTACTCCACCCACGTTAGAAATACACAAGCTTACCGTCAGCTTATTATTTTTGTCTTTATTACAGTTTTATCCAATTATCCATCCTATATCTCTAGTTATTATCCATTCTTCTCTCTATTCCCTATTCTACGGTTTGTCCCAGCAGCCATGACACCGTACCGTACCTGCTCCTAGACCTCACCTGGTTGGTTGAGCTATCGACTTTAACTATGACGTAAGCACAGGGAAGCCTTTGTCACTACACAGTATACTATTGATTGAGGACCAGCCACACGTTACCCGGCTTCCACCAACTCCGAGGTTCTGATTGGTCGAGGAGGACGTAGGTTTAAGGAACAGGGGAGTGACGTTAGAGTAACAGGGAAGGAAATATTACGAGGTGAATCTTGTGTATAAGCGATATTTGGGGGTTGTTCTGGCCCATATCGTCACTGTCTCAAGGTTAACGATACATACGGTATAGCTAGGTGTATAGCGCTCTACACGGTATAGCTAGGGTGTATAGCGCTCTACACGGTATAGCTGGGGTGTATATGCGCTCTACACGGTATAGCTGGGGTGTATAGCGCTCTACACGGTATAGCTGGGGTGTATAGCGCTCTACACGGATAGCTGGGGTGTATAGCGCTCACACGGTATAGCTGGGTGTATAGCGCTTTACAGGTATAGCTGGTGTATAGCGCCTGCACACGGTATAGCTAGGGTGTATAGCGCTCTACACGGTATAGCTGGGGTGTATAGCGCTTTACACGGTATAGCTGGGGTGTATAGTTTCACACGGTATAGCGCCTCTACGGTATAGCTAGGGTGTATAGCGCTCTACACGGTATAGCTGTGTATAGCGCTTCACACGGCATAGCTGGGGTGTATAGCACTTTACACGGTATAGCTGGGGGTATATGCTCACACGGTATAGCTGGGGTGTATAGCGCTCTGCACGGTATAGCTGGGGTGTATAGCGCTCTCCGGTATAGCTGGGGTGTATAGCGCTCTACACGGTATAGCTGGGGTGTATGTGCCTCACTACTGATAGCTGGGGTGTATAGCGCTCACACGGTATAGTTGGTGTATAGCGCTCTAACGGTATGGCTGGGGTGTATAGCACTTCACACGGTATAGCTGGGGTGTATAGCGCTCTCACACGGTATAGTTGGGGTGTATAGCGCTCACACGGTAT
>NW_024716448.1:0-2500 GCF_018991925.1 Homarus americanus | reverse complement strand
TGTCTGTTATGGTGGACATTTTAGATGAGTTTCCCCAGTTCGTTTTCTTAACGTTTTCTCTTAATAGTTCACCACTCGGGCAGCAGGCGGCGCTAATGACACAATTTGACAACATTTTAATAATAACGATAGAGTCAATGAGTGAAGGTTCCTTATTACATCTTCCTTGGCATCATCTATCATAGCTTACCTGGTGATAAGGAAGTGTGTAACCATCTTACGTTTTCTTCTGTTTCTTGCATTTATTTCAATACCATTAATACCACGCGTCATCATTAGCACCACACAACACTAACACACTAACAACATTGTTTTGTGGGTTACTATGGATCACTGGTGTCCAATATGTCGGAAACTGACGACGCACCACAGTAAGAGGGGAAGAGTGGTATTATTATTGTGTGTGTGTATGTGTGTGTGTGTGTTGTTGTTGTTGTGTGTGTATTATTATTATTATTATTATTATTATTTTTATTATTATTATTATTTTTATTATTATTATTATTATTATTATTATTTTTATTTTTATTTTTATTATTATTTTTTTTTTTTTTTTTTTTTTTTTATTATTATTATTATTAAATTATTATTATTATTATTATTATTATTATTATTTGTTTGTGTTTGTGTGTGTGTGTATTGTGTGTATTATTATTATTATTATTATTATTATTACTATTAGTCCACACTGTCTTCGATAGATAGATATTCACTTCCTGAAGTACGATTCTACTTAAGCACAACACAACACAACACAACACAGGAGATCATTACAAATAGTACCCACCATAATTACGGCCGACTCACCCAGTCCTCCCCTCTCTCCCCTCTTAACCCTCCCTCTTCCTCCTCCCTTCCCCTAACCCCTCTCCTCCTCCTCAAGCTGTTACTCATTCATCTCTCTTACTCATAGTTACTCCTTGTTGGATGATCTCTGTTACTCACCGTTACTCATCCTACATTACACACACACACACACACACACACAGACTGCCATGGCTCGACTGTGTTGCGTTGTGTTGCGCCTGCGTAATATGGTCAGGATATGATAAACAACTACCCCTCATTCCCCTCCCCCAGATTTCCCCTCCCCGGGCCCTACCCCCTCCCCAGGCCTACCCCTCCCCAGGCCCTACCCCTCCCCATTCCTCCCCCCAGGCTACCTGTGCTGCCTAGTCATACATACATACATACATACATACATACATACATACATACATACATAAGCAACACAAACATAAACAAAATATATACAAACATATGCAACACTTAATATACACAATTGCAACTACAAAACACACCAACACAAACAAGCAAACACAAAATCAAACATAAAACACTTGATTGCAATAACACGAACGAATTAATTTAGTTTTATTTGCATTCCCGCTAATTTAGTTTACCTCAAACCCCAGTGGGTGTGTGGAGGAGGAGGAGGAGGAGGGAGGAGGAGGAGGAGAGGAGGAGGAGGAGGAGGAGGAGGAGGAAGAGGAGGAGGAGGAGGGAGGAAGGAGGAGGAGGAGGAGGAAGAGGAGGAGAAGAGGAGGAGAGGAGGAGGAGGGAGGAGGAGGAGGAGGAGGAGGAGGAGGGAGGAGGAGGGAGGAGGAGGAGGAGGGGGAGGAGGAGGAGGAGGAGGAGGAAGGGAGGAGGGAGGAGGGAGGAGAGGGAGGAGGAGAGGGAGGGAGGAGGAGGAGGAGGAGGAGGAGGAGGAGGACGGGGAGGGAGGAGGAGGAGGAGAGAGGGAGGAGGAGGAGGAGGAGGAGGAGGAGGAGGAGGAGGAGGAGGAGAGGGAGGAGGAGGAGGAGGGAGGAGGAGGAGGGAGGAGGAGGAGGAGGAGAGGAGGAGGAGGAGGAGGGAGGAGGAGGAGGAGGAGGAGGAGGAGGAGGAGGAGGAGGAGGAGGAGGAGAGGAGGAGGAGGAGGAGGAGGACGAGGAGGAGGGAGGACGAGGAGGAGGGAGAGGAGGAGGAGGAGGGAGGAGAGGAGGAGGAGGGAGGAGGAGGAGGAGGAGGAGGAGGAGGAGGAGGAGGAGGGAGGGGAGGAGGAGGAGGAGGGAGGGGAGGAGGGGAGGAGAGAGGAGGAGGAGGAGGAGGAGGAGGAGGAGGAGGAGGAGGAGAGGAGGAGGGGAGAGGAGGAGGAGAGGAGGAGGAGGAGGAGGGAGGAGGAGGAGGAGGAGGAGGAGGGAGGACGAGGAGGAAGAGGAGGAGGAGGAGGAGGGAGGAGGGAGGAGGAGGAGGAGGAGGAGGAGGAGGAGGAGGAGGGAGGAAGGAGGAGGAGGAGGAGGAGGGAGGAGGAGGAGGAGGAGGAGGAAGAGAGGAGGAGGAAAGAAAGAAAGAGGAGGAGGGAGGGAGGAAGTGGAGGAGAGGAAAGAGAGGAAGAAATGCTTGCAACAAGAAATCAATAACAGCGGCTGGCCGGCAGCTTCACTCCACTCCAGGCGTTCGTCTACTGGCGCTACATAGAAGCACGTTCGCCACTTACCAGCAGCAGCAACCTGTATCC
>NW_024716447.1:0-22829 GCF_018991925.1 Homarus americanus | reverse complement strand
GAACAATGGAGTCCCCCAAGGTTCCATTCTCGGTCCAGTACTGTTTTTGTTGTTCATAAACGACATAGTCCACGCCAGCTCACTCATAAAATACAACTTATTTGCAGACGATAGTAATCTCTATGCCAGGAACTCAGACCTCCATTCCTTAATGAGAACTATGAACACTGAATTAACTAAAGTCGGGACCTGGGTAATACGTAATAAACTGACCTTAAACCTTGAGAAAACCTACTACACGATCTTTCACAGAAGAAAAAACCTACCCCCAGACCTGGACCCCCTGTACCTTGGTGATATAGTCCTCAAACGCGAACAAAATACTGAATTCCTCGGAGTTATTGTTGATGAGAAACTTAACTGGAGAAACCACATACAAGCCATTCACAGTAAAATCAATAAACAGTGCGGTATCATGTATCACACTCGACATTCACTCACTCTCACAGCAATGAAAGAAATCTATCATGATCTTGTTTACCAACACCTGATACACTGCCACACACTATGGGGAGCCTCTGGCTCTTCAAAAACACAATCTCTGGTTACTGCACAATAGAGAGTTGTACGGACAATGACCAACTTGAAAAAAACAGATCACACAAACGAAAAATTTGCTATATTGAAATTTTAAAAATTCGAGGATATTTACACTTACTGCTGTGCCCTCTTTGTTTACAAATCTATCAATCACTTGCTTGACAATAATTATTTCCAGTTCCGGAATAATCAGAGATACAACTTAAGGCACCCAGAGCTACTAAGACCACCCCCCATGTGCTCCTCTCATTCCCAGACCTCCATAAAATATCATGGTGTGAAGGTGTGGAACAACTTACCCACACACATCCGAGCAAAGACTATGCTCACTTCCTTTGAATCACCTCTAAAAAAAATATCTATTGTCGAAGTATTAATATTTCTTGTAACACTTACTATATTTACAGTTCCTGCTTTTATTGTACCATCAAAACCGTTTTATCGGAAATTATCATGTAAATAAATAAGTAATTACCTTTGTAATAGACATAATTGCCAACTAGACATAATCCTGAAAGCTCTGACGTCTTGTTCAACCTTATTACTGTACAACCCAGGTTGTACTGCTCCCCCATTATACTTATGTTTTTCAATTCCACTGTAATTTATATGTATATGTGTATGTGTATGTATGTGTGTGTATATGTATATATATTGTCACGTGCCTGAGCGCTCGGGAACTCGCATGGCGTGAGGCATATGTTCACGCCTCTATTCCACACAAGCTATTAACTTGTTAATTGTACTTATTATATTATTATTGTTCTTAGTTACTTAGGTTAATTGTATATTTATGTATGTTATTAATATGCATCATTGTGTTACTCTGTTAAGTCAACTCAAGAGTAGTATTAATTAATTATATAAAATATCTAGCAAATGTCCTGGATCACGTGATATGAGACGCTCTCCTCCATGGCGTGCCCCATGCTTCCCCAGTAGCGAAAAACCGTGGCATATGGTAGACGTGTCCATTCGTTCTCTAGCCTTGACCCTTGTCTAGTGCCTTGTCCAGTCTTCTGCAATGCCCTAGGGGTATCAGGTATTAGTGACACGTTTAGTTAGGCTTAGGAAGGGATCCTGGTGGTAAGGAATCTCCTGTTTGGTAGGAAATAACTATTTTGTAGGAATTGTTGTATGTATATATTTTGTATGTCTGTGTAATATAGTTATGTTAAGTAATATTAGTTTGGTCTAACTCCTTACGGTATATTTTCACCCTTCCGGCATCACTCTTATTTTATTATACAATTACTTATTCCCTTAAATTCATGTTTGCTAGTCATTACTCCCTTTAGAACATAAATTGAATTAATTAATTATCTTCCCTTTTGGGATTCACTTATTTCAACTGTTCTTACTTATTCAAGTACATTTAGTTGAGTAGGTTTTTGTGGGGATAATTATTGCCGTGATCCCTATTTGTTCCTTTATTTGTTAATAACTTGGGGTAGGTTTCACTCCCTAGGTATAAAGGGTAGTGGGATCGCGACAATATGTATAATATATACGTGTATATATGTATAAGTATGTGCATATGTACTGTATGTATAAATAAAAAAAAAATAAATAAATAAAAAAAATAAAAAAAATAAAAAAATAAAAATAATACATAATAAAATAAATAAATATTGAAGTGATAACCGTGGTAACATTATGAGATGTTCTTATTACTACCATTCTATTGTACTATTCCAGATGACACTAAATGTTACATAATACTTCCTTGAGATAAATGTATAGTATATATCAGGTGCCTCAAAGAGAGCTCAGGTTCTCAACTGGCTCAGCCATGTTAATATTTTTATTATTATCCTCTCTGTAACTGTATTTTCCTGGCTGAATATAATGTTTCAATTCTTATAACAGCCCACCATGGCCCCCAGGTTGAGAACCAATGCAAAAGTCTAAGGCCTGCTTCACACAAGAGTGTTCTTTCCCTCGCGGGAGAACCCGGGCGGTTTAGAAATTAATGAAGTTCAATGGGATTATTCACACGGAGCTTGAGGTGGAAAATTCACGCGCAGGAAACGCCTGTACTGTGCTTTCAAACCACGTCGAGAAAAAACATGCCGAGCGTTTAGTATGGCAATGGGGTACTTCAGATGAGCATATTTTCTCGCGCGAGAGTTGTGGTGCATCTCTGGTATTTGTATACTGTATTATGAATATGTATTTTGTCATATTTAGAAATAGTATATATTGCATTAAGCCATTTACTATTATAATAATAAAATATTACAGAACAACGTCATGGCAGACCATATTGATACTGAATTTCTAATAGTGGAAGTACAAAACTGACTTACCGGTGTATTATGATATACTTGGATAGAAGAGTTACAGGACTGTGTTGAGGTTTGCCGCTCACTTATTGAAGTCGATGAATAGAAAAAGCATGGCAAAAAAAATCTTACACAATATCTTCCAAATCTCAATTACCCATTAGGGTGTGTCAATTTTGTCAACATGTTAAAAATCAAATTTGGTAGTCAAAATATTGTGCCTCTTTATGTCTAAACTTGAGATTAGCAAACAAAAATGAATTGAAATAACCCTCACCTACATCAATTATACCTTAAAGTTTCAAATATCAGTATTTCAACAAATTAATGAGACTTGATTAGAATTATTCACTTGATATTAACTAATCTCATGTAAGCATATGGATTATGGAGTATTTTATGGTTCTATAGCTTGTGTACAATATGCATGTCAGAACATGAACATGAACAGGCTCTCCGTGTGGGACAGTTTAATTCTTGTTTTGACTTGTACCAAGCGTGAGGATAAGGCGCCCGGCTCACTCTCCTTCTAGATATCATAGACGGTGGTTTGCTCTCATTGCACTTGCACCTACTCTACCAGACGAATTCTACATTTTAATTATTGTAAGTAGGGCATATTGATTGTCGCAGTTACTTATATCATTGTATAAAACATTATGTTCTAAGAAATTATTATGTTATTTCTGTTACAGCATTTTTGATAAACAAATTGATATTTTTTGAAACAACAATTGAATTATGAAACATTGAAATATTTTTCTATTTGTCAGATAGTGTGAAGATGTCAAAATTGAAGACAAGAAGTCAGTTGTCAACCCACTTGAGCCTGCTAGTTGGTAAAGGGAAGGAGCTTCCTGTATCAGAACTTCCAACAGTGAGAGACATGCTAAGATTAGGGTTACTCCTTCGAGAAAAAAATGCAAAGGACAGAAGGAACTATACAGATAAAGAACTCATGGACAAAAGCTAATGCACTATTCAAACCACCTGTGATTAATCAGTGTCGAACTATTGAGCTAAAACTAACGAAATTATGGCACAAAGCAGTTGAAACATCACTTGGTAAAGGAAACTTGGCCAGGAAAAATGAATTTCTGCACACACTTGATACTCTGTTTGACATTTTGACCTGCAAGTGCTCCATACAATTATGTTCTGAATCCAACTGTTCTCACTCAGGTAAGAGAGAAAATAATTCCCACATTGATTGTGGTTGTCCTCGTGAAAAGAAGATCCCTGTTTTAGAGCTTGAATTTATAAAGGCACAGAGGACAAAGGCAGAAGGCCAAGGAAGTATGCAAATGGGTTCAATAGATTATTCAGAAACAAAGAAGCAGATTGCTAATGCCAAGAAGAGAGAACAAATCCGAGAGAGGGAACAAAAGAAGAAAATGAAGAGTGAAGAAGCCATCCAAAGAGAGGAAGAGCTGTGTCAAGATGTTTATCACTTCTTTGATAGTTCTTCTGATGAACAGGAAGCAACATCAGATGATAGTTCCAAAGAGCCATCTGAACCTTTACCAAAGAAAATGAAATACAACACAAGAAATATTTCAAACATTGCTTTAGCTAGTATTCGCCACCATGCTGGACTTCGTGAGGCTGCAGAAATTGCAACTGCCGCTTGGATAGATGCAGGCCTCATCAGCCGAGAGGATGTATCTTTGGTGATAGATCATAATAAAATTAGAAGAGCACAAGAAAAAATAATGAAGGAAATATCTGATCAGCATGAAAAAGATTTAAGCGAGGGAGGGCTCTCCTGTCTTTTGTTTGATGGAAGAATAGATGACACAAAAGTTTTGCTAGAAGTAGAGGGAGTGAACAGAAAGTTTCCAGGTCTCATCAAAGAAGAACACTACTCTGTCTGTTCTGAGCCTGGTGGTCGGTTTTTGTTTCACTTTGCTCCCGAAACTGAAGTAGAAGGGAAGAAACATGCAGAGGTCATTGCTGATCATATTTTATGTTGGGTTCAGGAGAGAGGACTTGGCAGTTCACTGCAGGCTGTTGGTGGAGATTCAACTGCAGTGA
This sequence comes from Homarus americanus, assembly GCF_018991925.1. Taxonomy (NCBI): domain Eukaryota; kingdom Metazoa; phylum Arthropoda; class Malacostraca; order Decapoda; family Nephropidae; genus Homarus; species Homarus americanus. The sequence continues at coordinate 17,970 of NW_024716447.1, read as the reverse complement.
ACACCGGATGGCAGGGGGGTGTAATGACGCATTTAGAGAAAAAACTAGGAAGAAGACTTGTTTGGATTGTATGTGATTTACATACAGGCGAGCTACCTCTTCGTCATCTCATCCAGGAACTTGATGGTCCTACAAAGAGCAACAACAAGTGGTCAGGTCCCCTTGGCATCATGCTGGATGAAGCAACACAACTAGAAATAAATACAACCTTTCCAAAGGTCGAAGTTGGCCCTCCCCTTCCGGCGTTGTCTGAAGGAGTCATCAAAGATCTCAGCACAGATCAATCCTATGCTTATCGTATTGCCCAAGCAATAAGATCAGGAGAAGTGCCTCAGTCATTGGCTCTCTTGGAGATTGGACCTGTCAGTCACAGCCGTTGGTTAACTACAGCTCTTCGTTTCTGCAGGATTTGGATTTCCAAACACGAATTGAAGGGCAAAGTGCTGAAGAATTTGAGGTTAATTGTTGAATTTATTATTGGAGTTTATCTTCCCCAGTGGTTTAGTGTGAAACTTAATCCTATGTGGGTGGATGGGCCCAATCACCTTTTGTTTCAATTGCAGCTAGTAAGAACACAGAGGAAGGTAGTGAGGGACATCGTGTTACCTGTGGCAAGAAGGTCCGCTTGGTATGCTCGATCAGAAGCAGTTTTGCAAGCAATGCTTTGCAGTCAATGTACCAATCTCCGAACCGAGGCTGTAGAAGTCATTCTAAAGATTAGAGGAACGCTAATAGATGACGACCAGTTGGGAGACTGTTCGTTTCATTCAAGAAAAGTTCCCCCAATAAACGTCAATGCCACCAAATTGTCAGAATTGGTTGACTTGAGTTTGGAAGTCTTAGAGCCACCATTGACAACAAGTCTAACTAGCCAAGAATTGAGAAACCTTAAAGAGACTCCAATGCAGGTGCCGAAGTGGCCTTCCCACACTCAAAGTGTGGAGAGATGTGTGAAAATGGTCACAGAAGCAGCGGGCCATGTTTACAGCCACGAGAGGCGAGAAGGTTACATCAAAGCACAAATAGCAAGCAGACTACTGATGACAAGAAACCAAAGCAAAGAGAGTATGAAGGCATTGGTTACTTTCAAATAGACTACGGATAATAAAATATAATAATTTGAAACTTGAAACAGTAACATGTGTGCAAACGCTGGTTATGTTATAAATTCACAAATATGTACATTTAAAAATCCATTTGATGTAGGTAGGACTTATTATAAAAAAAAATTTATGCCAGAATATTGTTTTGCATGCTTAAAGACTACAATAAATTGCTACCAAATTACTCGATTTTCAATTTAGCCAGTTCACTCCCTAAATTGACACACCCTATTACCCATACATGCTCATCATTATGTTTGTCCGTAAATATTGAATGTATCCCACATGCGGTAGCATTCCGTCCACCCTGCAGTACTCCTAAGTCATAATATTCAAATCCTGTGATCACTAGTGTATGATATATATGGACACAACGTAGTACCTTCAGCTGTATATTATTATATTACTCTTATATTACTATTATTAATTATGTATAGTAAAGTATTACAGAACATGTATTAATTCTATGTAATATTCCATTTATTGTGCACCATATTATGTATATAAATTATCACATTTATACTTTATGTATTCAGCTTGTGAATGCTGGCATCTGTACAGGCCAGTGCGTAGTAATACATAGATAGATATAGAGGTAGTTAAGACCGAGTCCCGGTGGCGTGCCCACAGGCTTCCTACTGTAATATCATCTCCCGTACGAGAATAGAACCTACTTTTAAAGATAACAAAAGTGTTTGTATATACCCTCAGTAATATAGAACATTCTTTGGGTATCTGGCAATACGCTAGATGGCGCAGTGATTATTTCTCAGTGAGATAACAGTGGACCAGGCCTTCCCCAGACTGTCTCGTCTTCAGTCTACTTCAGCTCCAGACAGCAAGACTACTACAAGCCTCTAGACTTAGTGTTGTGAAGTGCTATGCTGTGTACAGTGCTGTGCTGTGAAGTGAAGTGTTTTGTGAAGTGCTGTGCTGTGTATTTTACTCATAATTGTCTGTGCAAGTTGCGGTCAGATGACCAAGGGAGCAGCCCGACAGTACGTTCTCTCCCGTCTCTGGTCTGAGGGTGACTGAGGAACCCGCGCTCGACGCTGCCCAGCCGCTCCTACGTCTGGCAGCGCGCCAAGTCTCTCCCCTCCCGCCAGACACACACACACACACACACGCATTCAACTTACATTTCTGGTGACTTACTGTAAACTTCTGTAATTCTGTGCATAGATTACGAGGGGCTGACCCGGTCTTTTGCACAGATAGAGTACGGAAGCAGTCGGCATGTCTCACAGGGATCATAACGATACCCTGGACGATGGGGCTACGAGTTTTAGTGTGGGAGATCTCTCCCCACCCACCCACACTCCCCACAGTGACAATGCCCAATCACCCACAGAATCTCCTCGCTCGTCGCGAGCCAGCTCTCCTGCGATACATGCGTCCACAGATCTCCTTCAACTGATAAAGTGGATGGAAACTTCTCGACGCCGGGACGATATTGCAAGGAGAGAAGAGGAAGAAATTAGGTACAAAGAGTCTGAAAGACGACGCCACAAAGAGGAACAAACACGCAGAGAACTCGAAGAGATACGTAGACGTGAGGATGACCTTAGAAGACAGGAGGATCAAGCCAGATTTGAAGCTTTGATTTCTCTGTTAGCCTCCCCACAACGTTCTACCGTACAAGATTCGTCTGCTACAACTGATGTTGATGCGACTAGAGGTACTGGTACCTCATTTCCCAGAGTCGGAACAACACCTCAAAAGGCTGCTGTACAGACGCCTCCCTCTCTGATGTCTGACGCTTCTTATCAGATGTTTCGGGAATGGCGTCGACGTTGGCAGGACTACGCAACAATGGTTGACTTGTCAAGTTTATCACAGCCGAAACAAATGATCCAGCTTCGTATGTGCTTGTCCTTAGAGACACAACGTACTCTCGAGCACACACTTCAAGTGCCTCCTACGACAACTCTGACGGTAGAGGCCGTGCTCGACAAGTTGCAGGAACACGTCAAGGGACAGCGCAACGAAGCACTCAGGAGAAGACAACTCCTCCAATGTAAACAGCTTGATGGAGAATCTTTTGACGCGTTTTTTGTAAGGCTCAAAAGGTGTTCAGAGGAAGTTGATGTTTGTCCCGGACATTCTCAAGTCTGTGAAGAAACACAACTTAAGACAATTATCTTAACGGGTGTCCGAGATGAAGAGCTAGTTCAGCGTCTCATTTCCCTCGACCCCACTTCCTCCCTTCAAGATGTTGTTACGAAATGTCGAGCGTACGAGGCCGCCAGGTGTGCGACTTCAGCTTTACGCTCACAGCCTGACCAGGTGAGGGCAGTGTCTTCCTACAGAAAGGGTAAGAAGCAGCAAGGTAACCCCACCCCTCACCCTCCAGCTACACCTTCAGCAGCAGCTTTGTGTAACAGCTGTGCGAGACAGCATAATGCCTCCCAGTGCCCAGCTGCTCAAAGCGTGTGCAGAAGTTGCGACCGCCAGGGTCACTGGGCTTACACAGTCAAGTGCCCTGCTAGCAAAGTTCAGTGTAGACTTTGTGGTCGTGTGGGCCATTATGACAAATGTTGTCGTAAGAAGACACATAAAGGACGCCACCTAGGATCCAAGAAGTCATCCTCAGGTAGTGCTGGCGCGCCCCCTCCTTCTGGCAAGCATCAAGACGCTGTGTCCAGTCGTTCCTGCCGTCGTGTACGTAGTTCCACAGACACGACGCCCCAGCACATCAATGTCGTCATTTCTTACGGTAACTCGTCATCCAGTCTTCAGATGTTACCTGACACCGGTGCTGACGTCTCAGTAATTGGTCCACAACATTTAGCAAGTTTGGGAATACCCCGGAGCAACCTACAGCCCCCTCCTCAGACAACGAAACTGACAGCTGATGGTTCCAAGATGGCTCCAGCGTTGGGATCTTTCTGGGCTACCCTTACCTTTGGTAAGCAGTCTTGCTCAGCCCGGATTGATGTTCATAATGGTATCCCGACTCCGCTTTTATCATATGGCCATTGTCAAGAATTGGCCATTATTTCCAAGGAATTCCCTAAACCCATCTTAAAGGTCACCCATGTCAACAGGTTGAAGGAATTCCCTATCTCTACTAACACGTCCCCTTCTGACGCAAGAGCTTACCTTCTCAAGGAGTTTGCTGACGTGTTGGTTAATAAGAAATCTTTAGGATCCACACCACTCAAGCCGATGGTGGGTCCACCTATGAAGATTCATCTTAAGGATGGTGCTACACCTTTTGCCATCCACACCCCTCGTTTGATTCCTCACGCCTACAAGGAGCTAGTTAGACAAGAGCTTGACTCCATGGTTGTTCAGGGAATCATCAAACCGGCCGGAGACGAACCTTCACCTTGGTGCCACCCTCTCGTCCCCGTCGCCAAACCTCGTGGTGGAGTACGGATCACCACCGATCTGTCAAAACTTAACCAGCAAGTTTCCCGTCCAGCCCACCCTTCACCCACACCCTTCGCAGCTGTTCGAAGTGTGGACCCGAAGGCGAAGTTTTTTACAACTATGGACGCCTTATGTGGTTATTGGCAGATCGAGTTGGCCGAAGAAGACCAACACTTGACTACATTCATCACACCATTTGGAAGATACCAGTATTGCAGAGGCCCCATGGGATTTGCCGCTACGGGCGATGCATTCTGTCAACGTGGTGACGCGGCCCTTCAAGGAGTCACGAATTGTGTCAAGGTGGTTGATGATATCTTACTCCACGACGAAGACTACTGTGCCCACCTCTCCCGGATATATGAAGTTCTCACAAGATGTCGAAAGTACGGGATTACCCTCAACGCTGACAAGTTTGTAGTCGCCGCTCCATCAGTGAACTTCTGTGGGTACACCCTCTCAGCATCAGGCATCGCAGCTGACCCGGAGAAAGTAAGTGGAATCAGGGATTTTCCAACCCCTGCCAACCTAACAGACCTCCGTTCTTTTTTAGGTCTGGTCAATCAGCTGGCTGAATTCACACCTGACATCTCCGCCACAGCCCAGCCGTTACGCCCCCTGCTGAGCCCCAGGAGGACATTCCTGTGGACCCCAGATCATCAAGAGGCCTTCCAGCAAGTTAAGCAGGCCCTTGTGAGTCCACCTGTCCTCGCCTGTTACGACCCAGCCCTACCCACCGTCCTCCAGACTGACGCCTCCAGACTCTACGGCGTTGGTTACGCCCTTCTGCAGGACCATGGCGGTGGACAACTCCGCTTAATTCAGTGTGGATCCCGGTTCCTGACGGACGCTGAGACCCGATATGCCACGATTGAGCTGGAGATGTTGGCTGTTGTCTGGGCGATGGCGAAGTGCCGTTTCTACCTGATAGGACTTCAGCATTTCACCCTCTTCACGGATCATCGCCCCCTTATACCTATAATCAATCACTACTCTTTGGATGCAGTAGAAAATCCTCGCCTTCAACGTCTGAAAGAGAAGCTCTCGCCTTATCTCTTCACGGCTGTGTGGCGTGCGGGTAAGCTGTTGTGCATCCCGGATGCCCTGTCCCGCGCCCCCGTCAGTCGCCCCACCCCAGAGGACGAGATGTTGTGTTCTACAGCTGCTGCATCCCTCAAGTCAGTGGTTTCATTGAAGGCCGTCTTCACATCAGAAGAGTCTACAGCACTGGATGCAGACAAGACCCTTGAAGATCTCCGCACCGCAGCCCGGGCCGACCCTTCCTACATCCGGCTCGTCGACTGTGTGTCTCAGGGATTTCCATCTAACCCGATACGACCTTCATGAATTGCTACTCCCGTACTGGAAAATACGCGAGGACCTCTATTGTGATGGAGACCTCGTCTTGTATGGTCCACGAGTAGTTATTCCTGCTGCCCTACGCCGCCGTACCTTGGCCCGCCTTCACGACAGCCATCGAGGAGTGGAGGCCACCAAGCGACGGGCGAAGCAGACTGTATTTTGGCCCGGAATCAACGCGGACATTGCAAGTACCGTCCGTGCCTGTGAACCGTGCCAGATTCTGCAACCTAGCCAGCAACAGGAACCTTTAATGTGCGACGATAACCCTTCAAGACCCTTCGAGTCTGTGTCGGCCGATTTCTTTGCAGTTGCAGGGAAGTCCTTCCTCGTCATTGCCGACCGACTGTCTGGATGGCCTGTTGTCGTCCCCTGTGGTAGTGATACAACGGCTACTGCTACCATCCGGAGCTTCAGGCATTACTTCAGAGAAGTTGGTGTTCCCCTCCGCCTCAGGACTGATGGAGGACCCCAGTTCACCAGCCACGAGTTTCGGGACTTCATGGACCGTTGGGGAGTCCATCATGTCGTGACCTCGCCCCACTACCCCCAGGCGAATGGACACGCTGAAGCCGCAGTCAAGACTGTGAAACACCTGATTCTTAAGGTGTCACCCTCAGGAAATATCGACTGCGAGGACTTCGATCGAGGTTTGTTGGAGTTACGCAACACCCCGAACTTCACCGGACGCTCCCCAGCCCAGGTTCTATACGGACATCATCTCAGGTCTTGTGTTCCTGCCCACCCGAAGTCTTTTTCTCAAGAGTGGCAGGCCAAGACTGAAGAATGTGACCGCCGTGCAGCAGAACGAGCCGCAGATGTCGCTGCTCGGTACGACTGTCATGCCCGCCCCCTTCCCAGGTTGAGTATCGGCCAGCAGATCAGGATTCAAGATCCGGTATCTCACCGCTGGGACAAGGTTGGGGTTGTCATGGGTATTGGCCGGTCCAGGGACTACCAAGTGCGTCTTCCTAGTGGTAGAGTATGGTGGAGGAACCGTCGTTTCCTCCGACCTGTGGAGCTGCCTAGTGTTGACCCCTCCCCAGTTGAGTCCCCTAATGTTGATGTCTCTAAAGTAAATCCATCCCCACCTTGTGTTTCTGCCCCAGTACTCCGCAGGTCCGAGCGACTCAGAAACAAATGGTCCGCTCAAGATGAAACTATGAGCGTATAGGGGGGAGGGAGGTGTATGATATATATGGACACAACGTAGTACCTTCAGCTGTATATTATTATATTACTCTTATATTACTATTATTAATTATGTATAGTAAAGTATTACAGAACATATATTAATTCTATGTAATATTCCATTTATTGTGCACCATATTATGTATATAAATTATCACATTTATACTTTATGTATTCAGCTTGTGAATGCTGGCATCTGTACAGGCCAGTGCGTAGTAATACATAGATAGATATAGAGGTAGTTAAGACCGAGTCCCGGTGGCGTGCCCACAGGCTTCCTACTGTAATATCATCTCCCGTACGAGAATAGAACCTACTTTTAAAGATAACAAAAGTGTTTGTATATACCCTCAGTAATATAGAACATTCTTTGGGTATCTGGCAATACGCTAGAACTAGTGTTTCATCTAAAACACGCCCGTGTGAACACATGCCACGAGGAAAAATTCCAGGGCATGAAATTTCCCGTACGGGACAAACACGCTCGTGTGAGCAGGCCTAGGTTTTGTACCTCTCTGGGAACCCAGTTTTGACTTTCATTCATCCATTCAAGTCTCAGCCTCCCGCTGGCCCTCCTACCCTCAATTTGCCCATTAATATTTGTTATTATCCCTTCATCCCTAATTATATGGCCAAAGTATCTCTTTTTTGTTTTTTGTACAGTTCAAGTATTTGTCTTCAAGTTTTTGCTAACCTAAGGCCTCTAACCTCTTCCTGCTGTCTGCTGAAAGTGTCCACATTTCTGACCCATACATCAGTCCTTGCCATATAAAGCCTTTCGGCGGCCCTTTTCTTAAATAGAAGTTAATGTCCCTTCTTCTTTTAGACTATCAAATGCTATTTTTGCCTGCCGTATTGTTGTTTTAATTTCTTCCGTACATCTACGATCACGGCTAATTTTACATCCCAAATACACAAGGTTTTCCACTTGTTTACCATTACTTAACACAAAATATAATAAACTTTTTTCGTAAGAAATGGTGAAACGCATGACATGGCTTATGACAACACTTTAAGAAATCTTTGATCTTGGAAAATAAGTCCCTTCAACATAGCAATAAACATTCCGAATTATTCTGGCCACGATAGCAACAATATATTAGGATGGGAGTCACACATTGATCAGCGACGGGACCATCGCTTACAATTACTTCAAAATATTAAACATCAGCTGTTCAGATATCAATTCATTACAAGGTAAATGTTAATTATTTTAGTATTGTCAGTTTTGTATTTTCAGTACTAAGCAATGATGGAGTTTCGCTTTAGTGCAGATCCCGATGATTCAGAACTGTGTTAATCTGTATGTAGAAAGTGAGTCCTTTTACCTGACATAAACCAAACTCTTCTACTTACATTCTAAAAGCAGTTCAATTACAAATGAACCTCAACTGGACTAATGTACAGTCACTCAAAAACTCTATCTCTACTTGGGGAGGGGGGGGGGGATGAATTTCAGAATGAACACTGCGACTCCTGTTGTCTCGGTAGGGTTGTCAAAATCCTTCGTCCGTGGCCATATTTTTTCAACACAATTTTGTGTATATAGTTTTTGAGTGACCGTACAGGTTTCAACACCAAGAAAGAGCAGTTGTTGTAGTTTATGAATCTCATATACCACTAACACTTATCTAAAAACAGATGGAAGACCATTACCTGTCCTACAGTTTTACCTTCTAAACATCAGCTGCTGTCACACCCTGAAACCTGAACACTTCCCTCGTATTGTTGTTGCGTGTTTGTTCGACTTGTGGTTGTGTGGCACCGGTATGAGCACTCGCCAGCTTCATTAACTAATTACTACTTCTACTACTACTATTATTTATTTATTTTTAATTTTTTAAACGTGAACTCCATCCTCCCCCAATAGCCACACCTTCGCCGCCATTTTATTACCTTAAAATTAAATATCCTAACACATAAGTAGCTATCCTAGCTGTGTTGAGTTAGTTTAGCCACAGAGCTATGCGGCATTCAGTGACTGTTGCCTCATAGTCAATATCTGCAACTGTTGTCGGCTTTGGGGCCGATACTCTCGTTCCCCTGAGGCAGAGCAAAGCAGACATAAGGAGAGAGAAGGAAAGTCGACATCTCATCCAGGCTGCTACTTCTGTTCAGATAGCACCTCCGCTAGTCTGGTGTAGAAGCATCTTGCACTTGGCCCCATCCCACCAAAGGTTGTGAACACCAGAGGAGTGAAGCTACCTTGATTAACGTTCTGAATTATCTCCCCGTATGCCCTTATCTTACCATTCTCGTCCCTCGTGTGTGCAGCATCGAGAGCTAAGTTACGGTGACATGCAGCCATGGGATAAAAAATCTTGAAGTCGAAGAAGGCTCACTATCCCCGCGTCCAGAATCCTTGAGCACTGACATCAACACGGGCTTCGTTGGATGTGTTTGAAGTCCTATGTTGGAAATTCTCACCCTGACATCACGAAAGATTTCCTTCAACATATTCGTCATGCCTCATGCATTTGAAGCCCCCTTTCATGCACACCATGGCGTGATTGACGTCATAGGTAGCGCCACACACGCATTGGGAGGGCAAATCTTCTACTGGCCTACCATACTTTAGAGCAATGGCATCTGTAAATTCTTGATAATTGTGACTGAAACTATTTGCCCTTGTCGGTAACGTAGTTAACCTGTTCGAGGCTCCCACCTCCTCTGCTATAGCTACTTTTTGTTTCACTTCTCTGGTACTTGCAGCATCAGTTGCTGCGACTTATCACTTTGGCCGTGCTGTCGTTCTGTCGTAATGGACCGTCGAATCGTGTTTACTTCGCTGGTATCCACCTCACCTGTTGCATTATGAGCTATTGTGTGGTCAATTCGGTGGCAGCAATCTCCTCTGGATTGGTCAATCCCATTCCTCCCAGTCTCGGTGGTAGTGCAAGGAGTGATCTTTCTGCTCGGGTTAAGTGAAGATGTTTCACTAATTTGGGAATGAAATTGACGCTAATAGCTTCTTCAGAGAGGGGTCCGATATCAGGGATAGTGCGCATCGAGTAGTACCAGCGATGCTTGACTACATGGGTGAATGCCGCAAAAGCCACATGTGGCTCTCTGTTAGCAATATCAGACAGAACTTGGATTTCCCTGACCCACTCATTCACCTTGAAGTCCGTCGTCCCGATTATTGCGCCTAGGTGTCTTTGGTCATCCTTTGTTATTTTGACCTCACTTTCACCGAACACCTCCATTGCCCGTTCATAATGTTCTGGCTTCACAATGAGGAAGGACTTGCTGGCATTTGGGTGGTATACCTATTTGTGGACCATTTGATGTTATCAGATCCCACCACTTTTTGATGTCCTCCATTTTTCCTGCTCCTGTAAGGTCATCAGCGTACGCCACTTGCTTGACCTCGGTTGTTTCAAATTTTATTGTGCGTTGGAGCACGGATAGGCCTATTGCGTATATTGCCATTGCAACCGGTTTCCCTGCGTTGTTCCCTCGGTTGACTGTATGATGGTATCACCTGTTAGAGCCTTGGTGTTTACTATATCGAGGTCTGATGGATTCCTATAGGTGTTTTCAACGTACATTACAAAGCTTGGACACTTGATCTTGATGTTGTGCAGTGCAGCCTTGCCGTTAAGTATGTTGAATGCGTTGGAAGCGTCAACCAGGAGAACAGCCTCACGATCACACTGCTCAAATATCGTTCTCATGGCGTGAATAGCAGCTTCCCCTCCAGCCTGGTGGCCAGCACAAACTTGCAGGTACCCTGCCGCTGCCCTGACATCATCCTTTACAACCTCCATTATGCATTTTCCTATGATCCGCTTCAGCACTCCCCCCCCCACCCCCTATAGGCCTACATCCTGAATTCTTCTCCAGGGGAATGAGGCGGCTGGCCGTCAGAGCATGGAGGTGTTGGCAGCACGTGGTTGCTAGCTTTCTTGCATGGGCGGCAATGGCAGTGCAGAGATCACTTGCTACGGGGTTAAACTTGTTAGTGCTGAGGATGACTACCCAGCCGTTTGCATCCAGGCCTGAAAGGCCAGCCTCTCCCTTATAATAATAATCTCTTTGTCGAGTAGATACATTTAGTAACAGTTGAAACTTGCAATAATCAAGTCTTAAGTATTTAATATTTATTAGGTACTTGTAGTTCATTGTATATGTATCTTTCTCACCTTACAGTTGAGTTTCAGCTTACATAAAATATTAATTAATTATCTTACCTATTTAAAACCTCTCAAAAAGATAATTACCAAACTATGTAAAACAGAATAGGTTGACAAACGAATTTTTTTTCCATAAAGGGGTTCTGGTACAAACTTAAGAACGTAAGAAAATAAGGAGTCTGCAATAGGCCGGTTGGCCTGTGCATGGCAGCTCCTGTCAAGAGTTACTACCACTGTTTATCATCCATGAATCTATCCAGCCTCCTTTTGAAACTTTCCAGCTTTCCAGCACTTACTACAAAGTTGATAAGCTTGTTCCACTCGTCCACCACCCTATTTGTGAACCAGTTCCTTCCTATCTCCCCCCTAAACCTAAACTTATCCAACTTAAATCCGTTGCTCCGAGTCCTATCCTGCTCGGATATTAAAAGAACTTTATCTATATCCCCTTTATTGATTCCTTTCACTCACTTAAATACCTCTATCATATCTCCCCGCACTTTTCGTCTTTCTAGGGAATACAAGTTTAGTTTCTTTAACCTATCCTGATATGGAAGGTTTCCAAGTCCCGGAATCATTTTCGTCATTCTTCGGTGCACCGACTCTAGTGAATTGATATCCATTCTATAATAAGGGCACCAGAACTGAACCGCATAATCGAGGTGCGGCCTGACTAGCGCAAGATATAGTTGCAATAAGACCTCTGCACTCTTATTACTTACACTTCTAGATATAAAACCCAATACTCTGTTTGCCTTATTTCGAACATTAACGCACTGTTTTCTAGGCTGTAGGTCCGGGCTTACAAGTACCCCTAGGTCTCTTTCACAAGTCGACTTCTCTAGGTTGGTGTTGTTAAGGCTGTATACATTGTCAGCATTAGTTCTTCCAATATTAAGTATGCTGCACTTGCTGGTGTTGAATTTCATTTGCCATTTTTCAGACCACCCCTGCAGTTTATTTAGATCCTCCTGTAGTGCATTTGCATCCTGCCCTGAATTAATCTGCCGCCCTATTTTGGTGTCATCCGCAAACTTGCTTATGTCACTGCTGATCCCAGTATCTAGATCGTTTATGTAGATTATGAACAAGAGTGGGCCTAGTACTGACCCCTGGGGAACCCCACTGGTTACACAGCCCCACTCAGATTTAACACCATCTACGCTCACCCTCAGCGTTCTATCGGTGAGCCATGGTTTTATCCAATTTAAAACTTTCCCCTCGATACCATGAGCCTTAACTTTTCTCAGAAGCCTCTGATGCGGTACTCTGTCAAATGCTTTGCTTAAGTCTAAGTAAATAACATCGTAATTTTCGTCATTATCTACTACCTCGAAGACTTTCCTAAAAAACGTCAGCAGATTTGTTCGACAAGATTTTCCCTTTGTAAACCCATGTTGAGAGTCGTAGATTAATTTGCTTTTCTCTGAATGCGATCGGATGCTATCTGCTATAATTGATTCAAGAAATTTCCCCACTACTGACGTCAAACTGATCGGCCGGTAATTTGACGCTGATGCTCTGTCTCCCTTTTTGAATATGGGTACTACATTTGCCTGTTTCCACAAGTCTGGCACAACTCCCATGTCTAATGATTTTGTAGGCTGGATGCGGTTAGGCAGGTGTGTGGCCACGTGGCCAGGACAGTAGCTTGGGGCAACGCAGGTGTGCTCCATCCTTCAGGTTAGGTCAGGTGAAGCCGTGAGGTCAGGTCAGGTTAGGTCAGATCCAGCCACACTCTGTATTGCTCTGTTTTTGTGCTTTTCCTTGGAGTTGCCACTTTATTATATCATTTGTGGGTTGATCGTCAATCTTTGAACTGTACTGCTGGAGTGAGGATGTTGATAAATCCAGATGGGAAGGAGGAGATGGGGAAGGGGAGGGCCCGACAAACCGGGCTGGCAGCTGTCTCCACGGTCAAGAGACCATGGCCGAGTTTGTGGGCAGCGCCGACTACACGCGTCCTTACCCTTAGTGCATATTAAGTCTTCGGCACACAGTGAGGTAGCGTGGCCGGTGCTGCACTCGACTACCTTCACTTCCCCAAGTTATAAACTTAGGTACCCATTTACAGGTGGGTGAACTGTGGGTGTCCGGGAATCGAACCACCTACCATTAGGGTGTGTCATAGGAGGGAAGATCAGCTAAAACTAATGGCCCATCACTTTTTTGGTAGATTTTAGTGTATATAAACAGAAAATAATTTCAGTTTCAATATTTTGCAACCTTTTGCTAGGTAAATTTTAGCGTGAAATTTATCGAAAATCTAACGTACAGCTGCATTAGTGCATTACAATTATATAGTGAACATTGCTTTCTGACTTCATTCTTTAACAACCCAATTAACAATATTTTTTTCTGTTTCAGATTCTGATGCATTTATAAGTTGAAAATATTTGCGATGGCTGCTTGTGTCAGGACGAGGAACCAAAAATCAAGCCATCTCAGTCACTATCTTGGGTCTGGGAGAGAGCTCTTGAAGTCGGAGTTGCCTACATTGAGAGATGCTTTGAGATACGGTGTTTTAATCAGGCAAATCAGTGAAAAGAACCAAAGAACTTACACAAACAAAGACATTGCCAGTGATATGACCAAAGCTGTCTTGGTACAGTACACTCTGGCTAACGCTCAGTTCAAGCCTCCAGTCATAACACGTCAGAAGAAAGATTAGTGAAGACTGCTAGCCAGTTGGGAAAAGGCAGAATATCTCTCTTGGGAAGGAAAAACTTGCAGTTAAGGACAGCTTTGCCAAACAACTGGACAGAGTTATTTGACATAATTACTTACAGGTGCCAATTGTTCTCTGTCCTGAGTTTGGATGCCGATCGTGACTGTAAATCCGAGGTTATCCTGTATTTGCAAGCGTGAACTGAAGATTCCTGTGATCGAACTGGCATTTGTCAAAGCACAGAGAGAGAAGACTGGCAGTATAGGGGCTCTCAGGATTTCTAGCCAAGATATTCCGGAGTCCAAGAGACAGGAGGCTGCCACAGAGAGACAGAAGAGGAGAAGAGTTGCCGAGGAAAAGAGACTTGAGAAGGCCCAGGGTGAGGTAAAAATGGTCGATGATTGGAGTCAAGCTGATTCAGAGTTTAATGACTTCCCCATGGCGGATCCGAGTGCTGACCAGGAGAATGGTGACTTTGTCCCTAACCCAGAAAATAATGATCCCAAACCTTCCAGGCATAAGATTCGAAATAGGAAAGATATCCCGAGCATAGCTCTGGCCAGCATGCGACACCACACTGGTCTCAGAGAAACTGCAGAGATAGCAACAGCTGCCTGGGTTGACGGTGGTTTGATAACACCTGATGATGTTCACCTGGTGATAGATCATAACAAAGTAAGGAGAGCTCAGGAGAAACTTGTCAGTAACATAGAAGAGGAGTTTGATAAGGGGATAAGAGAAAATGGAATCAATTGTTTGTTCTTTGATGGGAGAAGGGATGACACTAAAGTGTTCATGAAAGTTGGAGATTCTGACAAGTTGTTCCCTGCCAAGGTGAAGGAGGAACACTACTTCTGCTGCAGTGAACCAGGAGGGAAGTATTTGTGGCATTTCACTCCAGAGAAAGATGACATCAGGAAACCAGCTGAGATAGTGGCAGATAACATTGTGAACTGGCTCAGAGAGAGGAACGTAGACTAGACCCTGCAGGCCATTGGAGGGGACAGCACCAACACGAACACAGGGTGGCAAGGGGGGGTCATACAGTGGATAGAGCGGAAGATTGGGAGGAAGCTGGTCTGGATTGTTTGTGACCTCCACACCAACAGGTTACCACTCCAGACATCTGATCCAGGAGCTGGATGGCAAGACTCTTTCAAACAACAGATGGTCTGGTCCTCTTGGCAAGATGCTGGACTCTACCACTGAGTTAGAAATAAATCCGAGCTTTGAAAAAATCACAGTTGGCCCTTCACTCGTTGAGCTTGCACATACTGTCATTGACGACCTGGGTACTGACCAGTGCTATGGTTACATGATTTGCAGTGCCATCAAAACTGGGGTCATGCCTGATAGACTTGCTTACCTGCAGATAGGTCCAGTCTCACATTCTAGGTGGCTCACAACGGCTCTCAGGTTCTGCAGAATTTGGGTCGCTCATCATAAACTGAAAAGGAACCAGCTTCACAACCTGAGTGTCTACTTACCAAGTGGTTCAACACCAAGGTCAAGTCATCGTTCTCCGAAGATCCGAGGCATGTTCTCTTCCAGCCCAGGCTCCTGAGGGAGTCAGCCAAGGAAGGTTGTTCAGATTGTGGAGCAGACTGGCGAGGAGATCTTCCTGTTTAATGCTCATCCGAAGGGCAGTTCTGCAGACAATGCTCTGCAGTAAGGATGAGAGGAGGAGAGAAGAGTGGCAGTCAAAAAGATCTTGGATATGAGACTTATGAGAGGATCTGGGCATGACGAATCAGTTGGTGACGATTCCTTCAGGGTCAGGAAGACTCCTGAAGTCAATCTAGGTGCCAACACCCTCACTGATCTCATAGATCTGGATAACATCCAGGCTGGCAGTGAGCCCCCTCTTACCTGCAGCCTCACCAATGTTCAAGTCAGAGCTTTCCTGGACAACCCCATGCAAGTCCCTGCCTGGCCCTCGCACACCCAGAGTATAGAGCGTTGTGTACAGCAAGTGAGCGAGGCCAGCAGTCACGTGTACAGCCAGGAGAGGAGGGAAGGCTACATCTGAGCTCAGGTGGTCAGCAGGGAAGTGATGAGTAGAAACAGAAGCAAGAAAGACATGTTCTCTATGGTGTGCAGCAACACCGGGTCATAGTAGTAAAACCGGTTTTTGTATTTGATGATTTTGTTTTCTAAAGGAATATTAAATTTAATAAATGTGTCAAGATCATTCGTTTCACTATTCTGGATCATTTTCATCCTAATAAATTAACCTGATACATTTACTTTACTTTAAATAAGCTATTTAGTGGTGTTGGTAAAAGGGTGGGAATACTGAATTTTCATAAGATTTCAAGTTAAAATTTACCAAGCAAAAAATGAAAACTTTTCAAATCTGAAGATATCACATGATTCTGCACATATAACTACATCATTAATACCATGGGCCGATTTTTCAAACTCAAAAAAAAAAATCGCCTCCGTATGACACACCCTAACCTACCATGGCAACAGGAGTCGAGCGTTGTATCCACTGAACCGCGCTCCTCGCGATGGAGGTAATCAAATGAAATATTTTATAAAAACAGAATCACTACTAATGTATTAATCATTATAAGTTTCATTGATCCCATTTAGACTATACACTACACAAGTCTGTTATGTTGGTTTAATCGCCTGCGTCGTCACTTGAGAGCTATACGTCTTACCAAACCTTTTTCACTGTTTCACGACTGCAGTGTCTGCAAAATGAAAAGAAAATGTGATTGAAAAATATAAAAATGATTCAAAGTGTGTGTATTTTTTTAGACACTATAAAGTGATGTAATGTTTCATGTGAGAGAGAGTTTAGACCTAATGAGTAAATCTTAGTCACCACTCCGGGTTTCCTTTTCTCTATATCCTGGATTTGTTAGCGTCACGCATCCTCCAGCACTCTTCCTCATCGGCTCCGGATGGGGAAGTTCCAGTTCACTGAGGAAGTAACCACTTGGATTACCTATCCTGAAACCTACGGCACAGTGACTACCTACCATCTTCTTCAATACTCAGCCCTGCTGAATCAGACATTTCTTTTGCACTTGAGTATTTGTAACCTATATTATCCACACTCCACTTGCTTCAGATTGTTTGTATATTTTGTATAAATATGTATACTGTTAAGCCATCTTCATGTTTTTAGGTTAAGTATGGTTGGGGTAAAATTATATAGAAAGCTGAGATATTTTGTTAAGAAATTTATGGTACTTTATTATACTGTAAAAACTCTCATCCTTTGTCTACCCTTTTATAGTCCGTTGTCTTTGTTTGTTTAATTTTTTATTGTTGTTGCCTGTTGGGATCTGGGTAGACTGCTATATTCTAAACCAGTTCTAAATCCCCCTTTCGTAACAAATGGCAATAAGTGACAGGACCCGACCTTAAGTGCCGTATTTCTTTATGTTACTCCTTGTGTGTTCCTTCCAGTCACTTCTGGTACAGGTATTTCTGATGGTTTTAAAGTTCCCTTCATATGTGTGCATATATTGGTATTATGCGTGCAATGGAAGTGACAGGCGTGGGATATTGGGTTCGAGTGTCATAAAGGCTTTATGTTATTACTGCGTGAGCAGTCGTTAGTAAGTCTTATCGAGTGTAGGGAAGAATCCGGATCTGTTTAATGCCGTACCCTCGCTCCAGAGTATTTTGTACCATAAGTCACTAGTTTAGGGTGAAGTGATATCTTGGGAGGACGCCCGCTCTACTGGGACTTCGGTATAAAGCCTCAATTATTGTTCTTCTCATTATCTCATTCGAGGTCCAATAATAAGTAACTCCAAGGGTTGTTTATCGGATCTTTATATTAATGCGTATCGCCCTTCCTGTTTCGAAGTATCTTTCCAAAATGCTTATCATATTTAAGGATCTTATCAGAAAGAACAATATTCTGTTCTTAATTTTCCTAGGTATAACTTGGGTAGTTCCGGGACTTTCTGGTTATCCACTGTAGTGATATTTTCTGGGGTAATCCACTTATATCTTATCTTTTATTGCATTGGTTAATTTATCCTGATTTTCTTGTAACAATGGCCCACATCAGGTTTTGACCTCCAGTTTGAAAATCCTTTAAGTAGCTAAGATGCGTCAATAAAATATACTGAAGAAAGAAATGAAAGAATAATACCTATTACAATATCCC
>NW_024716446.1:0-11865 GCF_018991925.1 Homarus americanus | reverse complement strand
GTCTCACTTTGTATTGGAAATATTTAAGTACACGGGCATACAGAGAGGAGTTATTTCAGCCTTGCCTATGTATCTTTGGTGGTAAATATAATACCTCATAGTAATGTGGGTCTATCCATAAATGCCAACGTTCAACAGAAGCTATAAATTAACATATGCTCCTCCATTCACCTGTGATTTACGCCGACCATTGTTGTATTTCTGTAATGCCGTTTATCCTGGAGGTCGGTTCTTCTTCTTCTTTTTCTTCTTTTTTCTTACCATGATTCATCGCTCAGGTCTGGCCTTTTCTACAGTTCCCCGACACAAGAGAACCTCACCACAACTCCACTAGAGCCGCCATTCATGTGAGTTCATTCCATGTGTCGAAACTCTCAAGTGGCTGCGACGAACAAAGCCCAGGATGATTTAAGCGGACCTACGCACACAATTGGTGATGATGGCAAAACAATTACTTCACCAGAATGAACAAAGTGCTAAGACAAATGGCAGTCGGAGCCAGCGCTAAATCTTGTTTAAGCAGACGAGAAAAACAATAAAAGAGAAAAACGTGGATAGTTATGTGTGGCTGAGTTGAAATCTCCAGGTGTTTACACGCAGGTTGGGGCCACACGTCTTGTTTTAAGTAATTTCTTGGTATATTTTCATTCGGGTTGATTAAGCTTTACCCTGCACTTATATAAGAAAGAGGAAGAGAGAATCTGTCATCACGGAGGTTCGTCGCAGACAGTCAAACAAGACGTCGCTAGAGACCAAACACCACAATAATAAACATTTTTTTTTACATCCAACTGTACTGAACATTTAGCCTCGAAACAACAACAACGAAAATAATCTTAAGAAATTATCAAAGGGGATCTAAAGCAACAAGGTGTTATGTTTAAGGTCTCATTATTGCTTTATATATTCCGGAAAACTATGAGTTATTTATTTTAAAGCTTGTAATTAACATATCGTTAGCGCTTGCTTTGAAAGGTTATGGTGGGGTGGTGGGGGTGAGGAGGGGGTTGGGGGGGTTGATTTGGGGTAATGGGCTAGGAATGCGTGTGGTGCAGGAGTGGGTGTGGGGCAGGGAAGAAAATGGGGGAGTAGCAGGGGAGGGGAAGAGAAGGGAAGTAAGAAAGGGGAGGTGGAATGAACTGGAAAGGGCAAGGAGGGAAAGATGGAAGGTAGGGGCTCAGAGCAAATGATGACGAAAAAAAAATACAGTGAAAAATATAACATACACGGCGACGATTATAAACAAAAGCCTTCTTATTTTATTATGAGTTTAATGGAGATGTTGTTTACTTTAAGTCGTCTTGCAGCAGGTGTAGAACGAGATACGAAGACATAGAATAGGGAGATAGAGGTCAAGTATACGGAGACGAGAGTAGAAAGATAAAAAAGAATAATCAGTGAAAGGAATAGAAAAATGGCCAACAGACAGACCGACAGATAGGCAGGCAGAGGAGCAATCAGACAGATAGTTAAACAAAGAGAGAACACCAGATAGACAGACAGATGGACAAACAGATAGGGAGAGGCGATTAGACAGATAGATAAATAGAAGTGATTAGACAGGCAGACAGATAGAGAAAGAAAAGCATTCATACTGAGAGAGAGAGAGAGAGAGAGAGTAGAACGGACGAAGGACAGAGACAGCAAGGGTAGAAGTCGGACAATAAGAGAGAGAAAGAAAAAACCCATTAAGATAAATAAACAAAGATAGCAAAAGCAGTGTGAACCAAAGACAAACAGACAGAAGGCAAAGAAAAAAAAAGTGTAACACATAAGCCTCTAATGTAATGAGGGCCACCACACATAAACACCGACCCTGCTAGCGGCCATGCACTCACACGTCACCCCGGAGAGACTTGCTCGAGAAAATGCTTTTAGCTCAATGTACAAGTCAATAAAGCCAAGCTAATGAACAAATTACACACTAGAATAAGACAAGAGAAAGATGCAGAGTGACAGGACTTACTGGCGAATGCGTAACCGGACAAACAAGGAAACTAGATAATCGAAATTAAGATGCAAAGGAGGGGAGCAATTGTATCAAAGAACTGTATATATTCAGACAGGTAGGTAAAGCAAATATATGCCCTTGATAATATGTATAACAAATAAACATCTTTCGTTATATCGGTTCAAGTGGATACGTGGTAAACTCAGATCTTAAAATACTATAAATGGATTACACACACACACACACACACACACACACACACACACACAAACAAATAGTAAGCACAAGAGAGGGGAAGAATATTTATGAAGGAGGTGATTCAGACAGACAGACAGACAGACAGACAGACAGACAGAGGCAAAAGAAGGACCGACTGGTTTAAAAGTTCTCTCACGTCGTGCTCCGGACCGTCAGCTCGCCCCGTTTCTACTCTCCGTGTGGGTGCACAGCCACAACTCCAATTAAACGGACGACTTGCATTTAAAGTATGTTATATATATATAGCGGTCGCCTCCTCATGCTAATTCATCCATCTAGATCACCCAGGGTGCCGTGGCAGGGTGCCAGGGAGGACTTTGGCAGGGTGAGACGGGGAGAGGGACAAGGGGGAGAGATGGGGAGGTTTGCTGGAGGTATCAGGGTGGTCGTTGACAGGAGGCCAGTGGGTAGGTGACAAGGCAGAATGAACTAGTGGGCCTCTTGAGGGCCAACGACAAGTTATAAAAGGGCCAGTGACAAGACTCAAGTTGAACTGATGGCGAAGGATGGACTAGTCTGGTACGTCATATGAGAGGTCAGTGGCAGGACTCAGCTGGTTGATCCAGTGAGCCTCTGGGTGGACACACTCAAATAACTGTATATGATGCTCGCCGCGAAAATGGGAGCGACTCTATTACCTCAAAAGTTTCCATGATAGAGAGACACTCGGAACAACATGACACCAAAATACTTTATACTGGACGATCCAGTAAGGTAGAAAATAAGGTTCCAGGAAGATCGATGGTAGAGTGTCAGGATTTTAGGAAGATCGATGGTCCAGTAGAGTAAGTTTAGGTTTCAGAGAAGACCATTATAACATTCTTATAGGGTTGATATGAAGGTTAAAGAAGGCGTAGGAAAGGCTCCAGAAATGTAATGATTTATTTTCAGGATGATATAAGACAAAACTACATAAAATAGATGGTAAGAAACCATGAGTGTCAAGTGTAGAAATTTCCAGTATCAGGTATAGGACCTGGACCAGGTCTTCAGGAGAGGCTATGATAAGCCATCAGAAAGTGGGAGAGAACTTCCAGTAGGGATGATGGTCGTGTATCAGGAGTAATGGTGTCAAGACTTCAAGAGTGTTGCCTATAAGGGTTTAGAAAGTTAATTGTCAGAAATTCTTTTTATTAATGGTAAATTAATGAAGGAGTCTAACTGTAGTCTATGGTTTGTTGCTAGGAAGACTACAGCTGAGTTACAAGAGTCAATGGCGAGACTATTATGGTAGATGATAAGAATCCTATGAGTGACCGATATTGAATTTCTTTTGTGTTTCATTGGGATTATGTGGTTCTAAAAATAAGAAACAAAATACCGAAATTAATCGATTCATTCGAGTCAGGATATTTATGTGAAGATTTTAAGCTAAGAATATAGTTCAAAAATTTCCCTGAAAAAATGGATTATTAATATTCTGGATTAGATTAATTTATCCCTTTCCCAAAAACAACACTGGATAAATAATTAGCCAGAGTAAGAGTTCTAATGGGGAGGGAGACCAGACATTACCAGGTAGAGAGATTAATGAAGGAGAGGAATTGATGCTGTTAATGTGAGTAGGTTAGGTCTGGTTAGGTTAGGTTAGGTTAGGATAGGATAGGTTAGATTATGGTGCTGTTAATGCGAGTAGTGAGGGAGGTTATGGTGCTGTTAATGCGAGTAGTGAGGGAGGTTATGGTGCTGTTAATGCGAGTAGTGAGGGAGGTTATGGTGCTGTTAATGTGAGTAGTCAGGGAGGTTATGGTGCTGTTAATGCGAGTAGTAAAGGAGGTTATGGTGCTGTTAATGTGAGTAATGAAGGAGGTTATGATGCTGTTAATGCGGGTACTGAGGGAGGTTATGGTGCTGTTAATGTGAGTAGTGAGGGAGGTTATGGTGCTGTTAATGTGAGTAATGAAGGAGGTTATGATGCTGTTAATGCGGGTACTGAGGGAGGTTATGGTGCTGTTAATGCGAGTAGTAAAGGAGGTTATGATGCTGTTAATGCGAGTAGTAAAGGAGGTTATGGTGCTGTTAATGTGAGTAGTGAGGGAAGTTATGGTACTGTTAATGTGAGTAATGAAGGAGGTTATGATGCTGTTAATGCGGGTACTGAGGGAGGTTATGGTGCTGTTAATGCGAGTAGTAAAGGAGGTTATGGTGCTGTTAATGCAAGTAGTCAGGGAGGTTATAGTGCTGTTAATGCAAGTAGTCAGGGAGGTTATGGTGCTGTTAATGCGAGTAGTAAAGGAGGTTATGGTGCTGTTAATGTGAGTAGTGAGGGAGGGATTATGCGTTGCTTTATTAATGTGGTAATGAAGGAGTTATAATTAACATTAATGCGGAGGTACAGGAGGTTATGGTGCTGTTAATACTACGAGTAGTAAAGGAGGTTAGTGCTGTTAATATAAGTAGTCGGAGGATTTATAAATTGCTGTTAATGCTAGAAGTAAGTCAGGGAAGTTATGGTGCTAGTAATGCAGTAGTAAAGAGGTTATGAATTGCTGATAATGTGAGTAGTGAAGGAGGTTATGGTGCTGTTAGTACTTGAAGTAATGAGGGAGGTTCTGATACTATTCAATATGGTGCACTGAGGAGAGTTATAGTGCTTTTATTCATGCAGGAAGAGTAGTGAAGAGGGTTCTGGTGCTGTTAAATACTGAAGCAATGGGAGGTTATGGTATATTAATGCAAGTAGTCAGGGTTATGGTGCTATTAATGCAGTAAATGCAAGAGTTTCTGGGTACTGTTAATGTGAGTAGTGAGGAGGTTATGGTGCATTAATACTGAAGGTAATAGAGAGGACCACGATGCAACTAAGCTCTGGGTACTAGGGAGGGTTACATAATTGCTATTAGTAAGTATTAAGGAGGTTATGGTGCTGTTAATGCAAGTAGTCAGGGAGGTTATGGTGCTGTTAATGCAAGTAGTCAGGGAGGTTATGGTGCTGTTAATGCGAGTAGTAAAGGAGGTTATGGTGCTGTTAATGTGAGTAGTGAGGGAGGTTATGGTGCTGTTAATGTGAGTAATGAAGGAGGTTCTGATGCTGTTAATGCGGGTACTGAGGGAGGTTATGGTGCTGTTAATGCGAGTAGTGAAGGAGGTTCTGGTGCTGTTAATGCAAGTAGTCAGGGAGGTTATGGTGCTGTTAATGCAAGTAGTCAGGGAGGTTATGGTGCTGTTAATGCGAGTAGTAAAGGAGGTTATGGTGCTGTTAATGTGAGTAGTGAGGGAGGTTATGGTGCTGTTAATGTGAGTAATGAAGGAGGTTATGATGCTGTTAATGCGGGTACTGAGGGAGGTTATGGTGCTGTTAATGCGAGTAGTAAAGGAGGTTATGGTGCTGTTAATGCAAGTAGTCAGGGAGGTTATGGTGCTGTTAATGCAAGTAGTCAGGGAGGTTATGGTGCTGTTAATGCAAGTAGTCAGGGAGGTTATGGTGCTGTTAATGTGAGTAGTAAAGGAGGTTATGGTGCTGTTAATGTGAGTAGTGAGGGAGGTTATGGTGCTGTTAATGTGAGTAATGAAGGAGGTTATGATGCTGTTAATGCGGGTACTGAGGGAGGTTATGGTGCTGTTAATGCGAGTAGTGAAGGAGGTTATGGTGCTGTTAATGCGAGTAGTGAAGGAGGTTATGGTGCTGTTAATGCGGGTACTGAGGGAGGTTATGGTGCTGTTAAGCGAGTTGTCAGGGAGGTTATGGTGCTGTTAATGTGAGAAGTGAATGGAGGTTATGGTGCTGTTAAGCGAGTTGTCATGGAGGTTATGGTGCTGTTAATGCGATAGTGAGGTTAGGTTATAGTATTGTAAATGCGAGTAATACTGAGAAAGATTTTAAAAGTTAAAGAATATGAGTACCTGACAGTAGAAATTATAGCAGATTATAGCTTTCCAAAGGAGAGATAAGACGCCGATTAATTTCTAAAAAAAGAATGAAAACAAACCATATTTAAGACTGCATATATCAGGGTTCTATAATGGGTCGATATATGAGACGACGGAGGGTTGGAATATATTATACAGAAATTATTATAGACGTTGAGTTATAGGTAAGGGAAGAAAAAGGTGGTTGAGAAGAGGAAAAATATGAGGAAAGAAAGAAAAAAAAGTCGATGTAAAGTTAATAGTAAATAAAACAGTAAGAGTTATGCAGAGAGAGAGAGAGAGAGAGAGAGAGAGAGAGAGAGATTGAGAGACAGGAAGAGGAAAAGAGAGAGACAATAAGATAGAGAGACAAGAAGAGAGAGACAAGAAGAGAAAGAGGCAAGAAGAGAGAGAGACAAAAAGAGAGAGAGACAAAAAGAGAGAGAGAGACAAGGACAGAGAGAGAGAGAGAGAGAGAGAGAGAGAGAGAGAAACGATTAAGAAAGGTAACACAGACAGAATTGGAGAGATGGGTGGAGGGTGAAACCTTAATAATGGGGCGTCTTTAACCAGGTCTTACCGTGATCATAGATAAACCAACATGAAATCGTACACACAAAAGCTTTTATCGCCTGTCTTAACATTCATGTATCTACTTAACTACACTGTTATTTGGCCTTTCTTACCATCTACTACCAATACTTATCTCCAGCTGAAGCGTAAATAGGAGTAAATCTCTTCTTAACTACTAAAGCCAAATTATCGGTTCTGTGGTTGTATGTAAATTGGACAATGAATTTACAGACGGGTGAGTTTAACTCCACTATCTCTTGGTCTCTTTTATTGGTAATAGTGATTTAATTTCATGCTTATCAAAGTTCATATTCGGATTTATTGACCGGGCAATTTGGACGAGGGAGATGTATGAACGTCAGGAGGGTGTCAGGAACGTCAGCGGGGTGTTAGGAACGTCAGCGGGGTGTCAGAAACGTTAGTGGAGTCTAAGAACCGTTTACGGGGTGTCAGAAACGTCAGTGGAGTGTCAGGAATGTCAGCGGGGTGTCAGGAATGTCAGCGGGATGTCAGGAATGTCAGCGGGATGTCAGGAATGTCAGTGGAGTGTCAGGATTGTTAACTGGATATCAGGAACGCCAGCAGGATATCGGGAACGTCAGCAGGGTGTCAGGGACGTCAGCGGGGATATCAAGAACGTCAGCAGAATATCAGAAACGTCATCGGAGTGTCAGGAACGTCAGCGGGGTGTCAGGAACGTCAGCAGGGTGTCAGGAAAGTCAGTTGGGTGTCAGGATAAATGATCTAAATAACAGTGCCAGCTAGTCTTCCTCTCTCCCTAGTGCCAACCGCGTGTACAGGGGTGCCAGTATTCCCCACCCCTCCCCTCCCCCAGTAGATAGTATTACCAACATCTGACTCAGGACGTCTTTGTAACAGTAGTACCAACCTAAACTGTTATAATGGTACCAACATTAACCCACAGTCTAGTGTTAGAGTGAGGCGAATTTTCCTCGCTCGAAACACTAGTACCAATACGCATGTTCCAAAGCCCAGTGATGCCAAACGCTATAGACTTCACTTGACTCTTAGATGTAGTGATACCAAATCTCCTCCACCTCCCCCCCCCTCCAGAATGTGTGTAGATTTGGCGAAAATATTCTAATAGGATGATAAAGACCTACATTTATATGTACTCTTATGTCCATCACTTAGATAATATGCTGTTATTACTATTGTTATTATCTTTATTACCATTGTTATTACTATTGTTTTTATTATGAGATAGAATAATAAAAGAGGTACAGGTAATCTTCACCATTCAGATTGATGACGTAGAGGAGTTAACAATAATTGTGTCAGAATTAGTAGGGCGGGGAGCAACAACGGCATCCTGACCAACACTTATCTCACCTTCAGTAGGGCGGGGTGCAACAACGGCATCCTGACCAACACTTATCTCACCTTCAGTAGGGCGGGGTGCAACAACGGCATCCTGACCAACACTTATCTCACCTTCATATCTGGAAAAAGGTTACACACACACACACACGCACCTCGACGCTTCACGGGCATAGAAACAAAAGATAGTGGTAAAGAAAATCGTTCAAAGGAATCGGAGTTAGTTGAGCCTAATGAATAATCCATTAGAAAATATCCTTACCTGGCGTTACCTGTAGATGGAAGAGCCTACAACATGTTCTCTTTGTTTTGGGGAGTAAATTAAACGTCTTAAATCCCTTTCTGTACTATTTAAACTCCTTCTATAATCCCCAGATTAAGGTACACGATACAGAATACCTAAATAGGAATCCCGCGGGGGCCGTCAACACCACTCACATGCCACTTGGAAGGAAATCGACGTAAAAGCGGACAGGTTTTTGTGTTGACTTGATAAAATATGTAGCTGTAAAGTTTACCATTGATATCTTATGGTGGTGGGGAGTAGGAGTGGGAAAGGAGAGGCACGGGAGAGAGGGATAGGGGGAGGAGAGGGGAGGGTGGAAGGTGAGGGGGAGATGATGTTGATATATCTAAGTTGTATCATTTTATCTTCGATTCTTAATTAAGGTGGAACAATATAAAGGTTACTCGTATCAAGACGTAAAGATGAGTCACTGTGCTTTCTGATTGATTTTGCCGCTTGCAGCGGCTACTTTATTGTGCACCCCACACTCATCCTGTGAGCGGTAGCGCAAAAGGATTACAGAGTAGAGTTTACAAAGGGTCATAATAATTAACCCCCGTTGTCAGGATATTATGGCACTGAATGTTACACAGTTTTTCATTTACATTATTTGTTTAGTTCTATACATAAAGGGTAACTTATTCACAAATGCGTGAGTACAGGCGTGTGAGGCAGTATATCTGGCCTCACACTTTGTTATTCACATTTACGTGAGAGGTATTCAAGCACATTGCGTATTTGGTTCTGTACATGAGAATTGATATAGTTACTAAGTGCAAAAAATTGAATTTGAAATCTTAATATGTCAGGCTATCTTGGCTAGAGATGAAGTGTTGTGCCCAGCTACACGAGCTGGCACTTGGACTGTCCTAAGGTTCTATCTTCACACAGTCGAGGACAAAGTGTTGCTAAGTGTGTGACCTGCCTTGCCTGACTAGTTTTGTTTACATCTGCTTGAGGAACATACTGCCAAAGTACTTATATCCTAACCTTAATCTAGCGGTTACAACATCTTGTAATCTAGTGATCTTGTTACTTGCTCCATATACATGTTTCACTTGATACATCTCATCATGGTAACCTATGGATCGACTATTGCCTGTTTGCACTTGTCTACTTGCGTCAAACTCATCAATAAGTTCTTTTCTAATTACAGTTTTAAGGGTTCTTTTTGACAGACCCAAATTGTATTCAACGGTGTCTTTGTTAGACGCGAGTTTGGCGAGGGCATCAACTCTGTCATGTTTTATGAGGCCTATGTGAGAGGGGATCCACAACAGTTTGACCCTGACACCCCGGTCAACAAGGCACGCATATTTGTGTCTGGCTTCAGAGACAAGAGCGTGACAACCTGAGTCGAGGGTTCCAAGGGCAAGTAGTGAGGATAGAGAGTCAGTGATGATGAGACTGTCAGTAACAGTGGTTTCAGTGAATTTAATAGCTGCAAATATGGTAACTAATTCAGTTTGTAGAGTGGATGCCCAGTTGTTAATTCTAACTCCTTTCTCAATTATATTACCGTCAGGATGAGTCACAACAATAGCACTTCCAGCCCTCCCACAGGCGGTGTTTAGAGATCCATCAGTGTAGATGGTCTGTGTGATATTATCATCAGTCTGCAGAGTGTGTATGTGTTCAAGAGCTCTCAATTTGGCAGTGTGTTGGAGATAAATGCTTTGTATAATTAATTTTTTAGGCGGATATGTCGGTATTGTGATATCGAAGGGAACTGTCCGCCAGGGTGGCAGGAAGCGCTGTTGTGTCTCAACTTTGTACAGGTGGTCTTGTCCAAACATCTTCATATGTGTAGCTGTAGTTTGGATCCATTTAGACTCAGTAGTCCCATGGTTCATACATTCTAGCAATTTTAAGGAAACAATGTTATCAGGATCACCACGCAGAAGCCTCAGGGCTATCATGAGGTTGACTTCAATTATTCTATCTTTAACACTGGGTATACCTAGTTCTTTCCTCATATTTAGTACTTTAGTGCTCATGGGACATCATAGGATAATTCTGAGGGCTTTATTTTGCATTTTCTCGAGCTTGTCAACGCCTTTCCCGTCACGAATGACCAGGGCTGGTGCGTGGTAATCTATCAGAGATCTTTATAGCCTACAGGTAGGTACATTGTTTTAACAATTCTAATATTAGCACCATAGTGCGGGCTGCACCCCGCTACACTTCTAAGAGGTCTCAGTCTGTCAGTACATTGGCGGGTTAGCTGTTGTATGGCAGGTAGGGTACAAGGGACGGAAACACCAAGATATTTAAAAGAAGAAACATAGTCAATAGTGTTGTTACCTATCTTGAACTTGGCGGGGCCGCGTTTGCAGTTACCAGCTTGTTTGTTGAACACCTTAGTTTTCTCAGTGGAGATAATAAGACCGAGGTTCTCACAGGCTGCGTATACATGGTTCAGGGTGGTTTGCATTTCACGATGAGTTTTAGTATGTATAAGAATATCATCAGCATAGCTGATTGAGATATTGCTGGTATTAAATTTAATAATGCATTCATAAGAACATTGAACAAAGTGGGGCTAAGCACTCCACCTTGAGGGGTACCAAGTTGCATATCTTTAACTTCACTTTTGTAACCCTGAAACAGTGCAGCAGCCCTTCTGTTGGTTAGGTAATCACTTATCCAGTGTAACAGCCTACCTCCTATGTCCATTTTGGCTAGTTCGTACAATATCAGTTGCCTATTGGCATTATCAAATGCAGCTTTTAGGTCATGAAATGTGGTGTATCTGTGCCTTTCATCACCATGCACAGTTAGGAATGTGGTGATGCAATTATGTACACCTTTACCATGGGTGAAGCCATTTAT
The DNA here is from genome assembly GCF_018991925.1 of Homarus americanus. Lineage (NCBI taxonomy): Eukaryota > Metazoa > Arthropoda > Malacostraca > Decapoda > Nephropidae > Homarus > Homarus americanus. Next base: position 775 of record NW_024716446.1, on the reverse strand, counting down.
GTGAGGAGACATGTGTTCTCTGATTCTATATAAGAGTCTGCCAAGAACCATCCTCTCAAAGGTTTTACACAGGCAGCTGGTTAGTGATATGGGACGAAAAGCATCAGGCTGTCCTGGTTTCGGTATTGGTACAACAATACTGCTGGTCTATGATGTGGGTAGTTGGCCCTCGGCATGACTCATATTGTAAAATATCAATAATGGATTGCCCGGCACACGCCTTAGTAGTCTAACGATGTTGTAGGTGACTCCGTCCTCTCCAGGGGAAGTAAACCTACCCGTGACGAGGGTGGCGTCAAGCTCCCACTCAGTATATGGAACATCACACTCATCGTGCTGTTTGCCCAGCATAAAGCTAATAAGATTACTTCTCTCTACAGACTTTGCATCAAGGAGTCCCCGAGTCCCAGCTGGTAACATGTCATAGCTAGACACATGAGCCCACTTTGTTATTAGCTCATTCGACTTTTGCAGAGGGTTTGGATGGGAGACGTGTCTACTGCTTTTACCTCTGATTGTGTTTATGTCTTTCCATGCTTTGCTGAGGGATGTGTTTTGGTTCAGACTGTTGACATATGTCTCCCATGCATTTTGTCTGAGTTCGTTTACACGTTCCCTGACAGCAGCAAGGGAAGCTTGATACAATATTACCATTTGAGGTGTTCTAATTTGTTTGTAGCACTTACCCAACCTCCTTACCCTCGCCATGAGTTTTTTTCAGCTCATGGTCATTATAGTACTGCTGTTGCCTGTTCCCATTATGCTGACCACGTTT
>NW_024716445.1:0-7788 GCF_018991925.1 Homarus americanus | reverse complement strand
TCCAGTATAACAAAGTTCCCTGATCGAGTATAACAAAGCCCCCTCATCGAATATAACAAAGTCCCCTGATCGAGTATAACAAAGTAGCCTGATCAAGTATAACAAAGCCCCCTCATAGAGTATAAAAAAGTCCTCTGATCGATTATAACAAAGTCCCCTGATCGGGTATAACAAAGGCCCCTGATGGAGTATAACAAAGGCCCCTCATCGAGTATAACAAAGTCCTATGATCGAGTATAAAAAAGTCCCCTCATCGAAACTAACAAAGTCCCCTGATCGAGTATAACAAATTCCCCTGATCGAGTAGAACAAAGTCCCCTCATCGAGTATAACAAAGGCCCCTCAGCGAGAATAACAAAGTCCCATGATCGAGAATAACAAAGTCCCTCATCGAATATAACAAAATCCCCTGATCGAGTATAACAAAGTCCCCTGATCGAGTATAACAAGGTCCCCAGTTCGAGTATAACATAGTCCCCTGAACGATTATAACAAAGGCCCCTGATCGAGTAAAACAAAGCCCCCTAATCGAATATAACAAAAGCGCCTGAACGAGTATAACAAAGTTCCCTGATCGAGTATAACAAAGCTCCCTAATTGAGCATAACAAAGTCCCCTGATCGAGTATAACAGCCCTGACTGCTATATATACCCGTAAATCGAGTATAACAAAGTCCCAGGTCGAGTATAACAAAGTCCCCTGATCGAGTACAACAAAGGCCCCTGATCGAGTATAACAAAGGCCCCTAATCGAATATTACAAAGTCCCTTGATCGAGTATAACAAAGCCCCCTCATCGAGTAAAACAAAGTCCCCTGATCCAGTATGACAAAGTTCCCTGATCGAGTATAACAAAGCCCCCTCATCGAATATAACAAAGTCCCCTGATCGAGTATAACAAAGTAGCCTGATCAAGTATAACAAATCCCCCTCATAGAGTATAACAAAGTCCTCTGATCGATTATAACAAAGTCCCCTAATCGGGTATAACAAAGGCCCCTGATCGAGTATAACAAAGGCCCCTCATCGAGTATAACAAAGTCCCATGATCGAGTATAAAAAAGTCCCCTCATCGAAACTAACAAAGTCCCCTAATCGAGTATAACAAATTCCCCTGATCTAGTAGAACAAAGTCCCCTCATCGAGAATAACAAAGGCCCCTCATCGAGTATAACAAAGTCCCATGATCGAGAATAACAAAGTCCCTCATCGAATATAACAAAATCCCCTGATCGAGTATAACAAAGTCCCCTGATCGAGTATAACAAGGTCCCCTGTTCGAGTTTAACATAGTCCCCTGAACGATTATAACAAAGGCCCCTGATCGAGTAAAACAAAGCCCCCTAATCGAATATAACAAAAGCGCCTGAACGAGTATAACAAAGTTCCCTGATCGAGTATAACAAAGCCCCCTAATTGAGCATAACAAAGTCCCCTGGTCGAGTATAACAAAGCCCCCTGATCAAGTATAACAAAGGCTCCAAATCGAGTATAACAAAGTCCCAGGTCGAGTATAACAAAGTCCCCTGATCGAGTATAACAAAGGCCCCTGATCGAGTATAACAAAGGCCCCTGATCGAATATTACAAAGTCCCTTGATCGAGTATAACAAAGCCCCCTCATCGAGTAAAACAAAGTCCCCTCATCCAGTATAACAAAGTTCCCTGATCGAGTATAACAAAGCCCCCTCATCGAATATAACAAAGTCCCCTGATCGAGTATGACAAAGTAGCCTGATCAAGTATAACAAAGGCCCCTCATCGAGTTTAACAAAGGCCCCTGAACGAGTATAACAAAGTCCCCTGGTCGATTATAACAAAGGCCCCTCATCGAGTTTAACAAAGGCCCGTCATCGAGTATAACAAAGTCCCCTGGTCGAGTATAACAAACTCCCCTGGTCGAGTATAACAAAGTCCCCTGATCGAGTATAACAAAGTCCCCTGAACGATTATAACAAAGGCCCCCTGATGAAGTATAACAAAGCCCCCTCATCGAGTATAACAAAGTCCCCTCATCGAGTATAATAAAGTTTCCTGATCGAGTATAACAAAGGCCCCTGATCGTGTATAACAAAGTTCACTGATCGAGTATAACAAAGCCCCCTGATCGAGTATAACAAAGTCCCCTGATCGAGTATAACAAAGTCCCCAGTGCGAGTATAAAAAAGTCCCCTGATCAAGTATAACAAAGGCCCTAGATCGAGTATATCAAAGTCCCCTGATCGAGTATAACAAAGTCCCCAGTGCGAGTATAAAAAAGTTCCCTGATCGAATATAACAAAGCCCGCTCATCGAGTATTACAAAGTCCCCTGATCGAGGATAACAAAGTCCTTGATCGAGTATAACAAAGTCCCCTGATCGAGTATAACAAATTCTCCTCATCGAGTATAACAAAGTCCCCTGATCCATTATAACAAAGTCCCCTGGTCCAGTATAACAAAGTCCCCTGATCGAGTATAACATATCCCCTGATCGAGTATAACAACGTCTCCTGGCCCAGTATAACAAAGTCCCCAGATCGAGCATAACAAAGTCCCCTAATCGAGTATGACAAAAGCCCCTCAACGAGTTTAACAAAGGCCCCTCATCGAGTATAACAAAGTCCCCTGGTCGATTATAACAAAGGCAACTCATCGAGTTTAACAAAGGCCCCTCATCGAGTATAACAAAGTCCCCTGGTCGAGTATATCAAACTCCCTTGTCGAGTATAACAAAGTGCCCCTGATCGAGTATAACAAAGTCCCCTGAACGATTATAACAAAGGCCCCCTGATCACGTATAACAAAGCCCCATCATCGAGTATAACAAAGTCCCCTCATCGAGTATAATAAAGTTTCCTGATCGAGTATAACAAAGGCCCATGATCGAGTATAACAAAATTTCCCTGATCGAGTATAACAAAGCCCCCTCAACGAGTATACAAAGTCCCCCATCGAGAAAACTAAGTCCCTGATCGAGTATAACAAAGGCCCCTCATCAAGTACAACAAAGGCCCCAGATCGAGTACAACAAAGGCCCCTGATCGAGTATAACAAAGTCCACTGATCGAGTATAACAAAACCCCTGGATCGAGCATAACAAAGTCCCCTGATTGAGTATAACAAAGTCCCCTTATCAAGTATAACAAAGCCCCCTCATCGAGTATAACAAAGTCCCGTTATCGAGTATAACAAAGTCCCCTGATCGAGTATAACAATGGACCCTTATCGAGTATAACAAAGTCCCCTGATAGAGTAAAACAAAGGCCACTCATCGAGTATAACAAAGTCCCTCATCGCGTTTAACAAAGGCCCTCATCGAGTATAACAAAGTCCTGGTCGAGAGCAATTAAACTCCCTCGTCGAGTAACAAAGTCCCCTGATCGAGTATAACAAAGGCCCTGATCGAGTATGAACAGGGTTCTTGATCGAGTATAAACAAAGCCCCCTAATTGAGTATATAAATGTCCCCGGTCGAGAGAATAACAATGTTCCCTGATCGAGTATAACAAAGCCCCCTGATCAAGTATAACAAAGGCCCCTGATCGAGTATAACAAAGTCCCCTGGTCGAGTTTAACAAAGTCCCCTGATCGAGTATAACAAAGGCCCCCTTATCGAGAATAACTAAGTCTCCTGATCGAGTATAACAGAGCCCCCTGATCAAGTATAACAAAGGCTCCAGATCGAGTATAACAAAGTCCCCTGGTCGAGTATTACAAAGTCCCCTGAACGATTATAACAAAGGCCCCTGATCGAGTATAACAAAGTTCCCTGATCGAGTATAACAAAGCCCCCTGATCGAGTATAACAAAGTCCCCTGATCGAGTATAACAAAGTCCCCAGTGCGAGTATAAAAAAGTCCCCTGATCAAGTATAACAAAGGCCCTAGATCGAGTATATCAAAGTCCCCTGGTCGAGTATAACAAAGTCCCCTGAACGAGTATAACAAAGGCCCCTGATCGAGTGTAACAAAGGACCCTAAAAGTCTATAACAATGTCCCATGATCGAGTATAACAAAGTCCTTGATCGAGTATAACAAAGTCCCCTGATCGAGTATAACAAAGTCCCCTGATCGAGTATAACAAAGTCCCCTGAACGAGTGTAACAAAGGACCCTAAAAGTCTATAACAATGTCCCCTGATCGAGTATAACAAAGTCCCCTGATCGAGTATAACAAAGTCCCCTGATTGAGTATAACAAAGTCACCTAATCGAGTATAACAAAGTCCCCCGGTCGAGTATAACAAAGTCCCCTGATCAAGTATAACAAAGGCCCTAGATCGAGTATAACAAAGTCCCCTGGTCGAGTATAACAAAGTCCCCTGAACGAGTAGAGCAAAGGTCCCTGATCGATTATAACAAAGGACCCTAAAAGTCAATAACAATGTCCCCTGATCGAGTATAACAAAGCCCGCTCATCGAGTATAACAAAGTCCCCTGATCGAGGATAACAAAGTCCTTGATCGAGTATAACAAAGTCCCCTGATCGAGTATAACAAATTCTCTTCATCGAGTATAACAAAGTCCCCTGATCCATTATAACAAAGTCCCCTGGTCCAGTATAACAAAGTCCCCTGATCGAGTATAACATATCCCCTGATCGAGTATAACAACGTCTCCTGGCCCAGTATAACAAAGTCCCCAGATCGAGCATAACAAAGTCCCCTAATCGAGTATAACAAAGGCCCCTCAACGAGTTTAACAAAGGCCCCTCATCGAGTATAACAAAGTCCCCTGGTCGATTATAACAAAGGCAACTCATCGAGTTTAACAAAGGCCCCTCATCGAGTATAACAAAGTCCCCTGGTCGAGTATAACAAACTCCCTTGTCGAGTATAACAAAGTGCCCCTGATCGAGTATAACAAAGTCCCCTTAACGATTATAACAAAGGCCCGCTGATCAAGTATAACAAAGCCCCCTGATCTAGTATAACAAAGTCCCTTCATCGAGTATATATGAATCGGCTGCTTGTCCAATTAACCAGTCCGTTCACACATATATATATTTGGGTTTTAAGTAACGAAACCCAAACGGTAGTTCCTTTGTTTTATTATAAAAGGTTGTATATATAATTCCTGAGTGTATATCAACCGTAAGTCTCACTGTCTAGGAGTGAATGAGAAAGGGACGGCGTTCATGTATGATAAACGTTAGGTCACGTCCTTAGGATATGAGTTAATGTGAGCTACTGAAGCTTAGGGGCATCGCAGTGCGTGCTTACAGAAATGCTGAGCTATGGGTCTCGCCCTCTTGCTCACGTGAATCTCTATGTCTTACCTATAGACAGGGAGTTACAGGGTGGTGAATCTGAATAATATCAGATGGCTGGACCATTTATATAATACGTTCTTGTTTACGAGACAGGGGCCTTTAATATATAAAGTTTCTGATCGTGTATACCAAAGGCCCATGATCGAGAATAACAAAGTCCCATGATCGAGTATAACAAAGCCCCCTGATCAAGTATGACAAAGCCCCTTGATCGAATATAACAAAGACCCCCTTATCGAGAATAACAAAGTCCCCTGAGAGAGTATAACAAAGCCCCCTGATCAAGTATAACAAAGGCTCCACATCGAGTATAACAAAGTCCCAGGTCGAGTATGACAAAGTCCCCTAATCGAGTATAACAAAGTCCCCTGATCAAGTATAACAAAGGCCCTAGATCGAGTATAAAAAAGTCCCCTGGTCGAGTATAACAAAGTCCCCTGAACGAGTATAACAAAGGCCCCTGATCAAGTATATAACAAAGGACCCTAAAAGTCTATAAATAATGTCCCTGATCGAGTATAAACAAACCGTCATCGAGTATAACAAAGTCCCCTGATCGAGGATAACAAAGTCTCGATCGAGTATAAATAAAGTCCCCTGAGAATTCTCCTGATCGGGAGTATAACAAAAGTCCCCCTGATCGAGTATATACAAAGTCCCTCGATCGAGAAGGCAACAAAGTCCTGATCGAGTAAGCAACAAAGTCCCCTGATCGAGTATAACAAAGTCCCGAGTCGAGTATAAACAAAGTCCCCTGATCAAGTATAACAAAGGCCCTAGATCGAGTATAACAAAGTCCCCTGGTCGAGTATAACAAAGTCCCCTGAACGAGTATAACAAAGGCCCCTGATCGAGTATAACAAAGGACCCTAAAAGGCTATAACAATGTCCCCTGATCGAGTATAACAAAGCCCGCTCATCGAGTATAACAAAGTCCCCTGATCGAGGATAACAAAGTCCTTGATCGAGTATAACAAAGTCCCCTGATCGAGTATATCAAATTCGACTGATCGAGTATAACAAAGTCCCTGATCGAGTATAACAAAGGCCTCTGATCGAGTATAACAAAGGCCCCTCATCGAGTATAACAAAGACCCTGATCACGTATAACAAAGTCCCCTGATCGAGTATAACAAAGTCCCCTGATCGAGTATAACAAAGTCCCCTTATCGAGTATATCAAAGTTCTCTGATCGAGTATAACAAAGCCCCCTGATCGATTATAACAAAGTCCCCTGATCTTTATAATAAAGTCGCCTGATCGAGTATAACAAAGGTCCCTCAACGAGTTTAACAAAGGCCCCTGATCGAGGATAACAAAGTCCCCTGGTCGATTATAACAAAGGCCCCTCATCGAGTTTAACAAAGGCCCCTCATCGAGTATAACAAAGTCCCCTGGTCGAGTATAACAAACTCCCTTGTCGAGTATAACAAAGTCCCAAGATCGAGTATAACAAAGTCCCCTTAACGATTATAACAAAGGCCCCCTGATCAAGTATAACAAAGCTCCCTGATCGAGTATAACAAAGTCCCTTCATCGAGTATAACAAAGTTTCCTCATCGAGTATAACAAAGGCCCATGATCGAGTATAACAAAATTTCCCTGATCGAGTATAACAGAGGCCCCTGATCGAGTTTAACAAAGGCCCCTGAACGAGTATAACAAAGCACCATGATCGAGTATAACAAAGTCGCCTGATCGAGTATAACAGAGTCCCCTGGTCGAGTATAACAAAGACGCCTGAACGAGTATAACAACGGCCCCTGATCGCGTATAACAAAGTTCCCTGATCGTGTATAACAAAGCCCCCTGATCGAGAATAATAAAGCCCCCCTTATCTTGAATAACAAAGTCCCCTGATCGAGTATAACAAAGCCCGCCTGATCAAGTATAACAAAGTCCACTGATCGAGTATACAAAGCCCCCTCATCGAGTAAAACAAAGTCCCCTGCTCCAGTATAACAAAGTCCCCTCACCGAGTATAATAAAGTTCCCTGATCGAGGATAACAAAGCCCCCTCATAGAGTATAACAAAGTCCTCTCATCGATTATAACAAAGTCCCCTGATCGGGTATAACAAAGTCCCCTGATCGAGTAAAGGCCCCTCATCGAGTATAACAAAGTACCATGATCGAGTATAAAAAAGTCCCCTCATCGAAAATAACAAAGTCCCCTGATCGAGTATAACAAATTCCCCTGATCGAGCATAACAAAGTCTCCTCATCGAGTATAACAAAGGCCTCTCATCGAGTAGAACAAAGTCCCATGATCGAGAATAACAAAGTCCCTCATCGAATATAACAAAGTCCCCTGATCGAGTATAACAAAGTCCCCTGATCGAGTATAACAAGGTCCCCTGTTCGAGTATAACATAGTCCCCTGAACGATTATAAGAAAGGCCCCTGATCGAGTAAAACAAAGCCCCCTGATCGAATATAACAAAAGCGCCTGAACGAGTATAACAAAGCCCCCTGATCAAGTATAACAAAGGCCCCTGTTCGAGTATAACAAAGTCCCCTGGTCGAGTATAACAAAGT
>NW_024716444.1:0-18648 GCF_018991925.1 Homarus americanus | reverse complement strand
TCGGTATTACTTTGGATTCGGTTACGTATTGTGTTAAGTTAAGTTTGGTTAGGTTAGGTTTGGTTAAGTTAGGTTAGGTTAAGTTAGGTTAGGTTAGGTTAGTGATGACGGTAACACCTTTTGATGATTAGTCTAGTTTGATTTTATTGATTTTAAGTATTGCCTTAGAATTGGTTGTGTTGGTGATGGTGGTGGGGGTTGTTGGTGATGGTGGTGGGGTGTTGGTGATGTGGTGAGGTGTTGTGGTGATGGTGGTGGGGTGTTGGTGATGGTGGTGGGGGTGTTGGTGATGGTGGTGGGGGTGTTGGTGATGGTGGTGGGGGGTGTTGGTGATGGTGGTGGGGTGTTGGTGATGGTGGTGGTGATGGTGGAGATGGTGAAATTGTGGGTGATGGTGGTGGGGGTGTTGGTGATGGTGGTGGTGATGAGTGGAATGATGGTGAAATTGTGGGTGATGGTGGTGGGGATAATGATGGAGGTGTTGGTGATTACAGCTAAAATAATTTAATATTTCGCCACAGAACTTGAGTAAATGTGGACTGATTTATACTCATGTGAAAACGTACCGCCCTTCCTCACTACCCTCCATCACTCTCCAACACCACCCCACCTCACCCTCCCTCACTATCCCTCCACCACACCCTCCACCACACCCTCCTCACTACCCCTCCACCACACCCCTCCACCACACCCCCCACCTCACCCTCCTCACTACCCCTCCCCACACCCCTCCCCTCCCTCCCTCCCCCCTACCCTCCACCACACCCCTCCACCCCCACCTCACCCCTCCCTCACTACCCCTCCCCACACCACCCCTCCACCCACACCCTCCCCTCTACCCCCTCCACCACACCCCACCCACCCCCCACACCCTCCCCTCACTACCCTCCACCACACCCCCCCTCACCCTCCCTCACTACCCCTCCACCACACCCCACCACCCCCCCCCACACCCTCCCCTCCACTACCCCTCCACCACCCCCCACCACACCCCTCCCTCACCCCCTCCCTCCCCACCCCCACCTCCACCCTCCCCTCCCCACTACCCCTCCATCACTCTCCAACACCAGCCGTCACATCACCCTTCATCTGTTATTCTATCCGATAAATAAACACAGATTCATAGTATTGTTCCTTTAAGAGAATAGAATAAGGCGTGTGTTGAGTGGGACTGTTGCACGCGTGTGTCTGGCTCTCATTGGAGGGTGGGCGGCTGGAGGTTGATTGTTTGCCTTGATTACGGCCTGTTTAGTCTTGTTTAGCGGTCAATATGTTCCTTGATTGTGGTGATGGTGATTGTGATCTGGGTCCTGAGGTATTGTGTTCATGGTGTCTGTGTCAGGGGGAGGGGGATGAGGATGGTAGTAGTAGTGTGTGGGATGGTGGTAGTAGTGTTGGGATGGTGGTAGTAGTGGTTGGGATGCTGTGGGATGGTGGTAGTAGTGGTTGGGATGCTGTGGGATGGTGGTAGTAGTGGTTGGGATGCTGTGGGATGGTGGTAGTAGTGGTTGGGATGCTGTGGGATGGTGGTAGTAGTGGTTGGGATGCTGTGGGTATGGTGGTAGTAGTGGTTGGGATGCTGTGGGATGGTGGTAGTAGTGGTTGGGATGCTGTGGGATGGTGGTAGTGGTTGATGCTGTGGGATGGTGGTAGTAGTGGTTGGGATGCTGTGGGATGGTGGTAGTAGTGGTTGGGATGCTGTGGGTATGGTGGTAGTTGTAGTGCGGGGGTTTTAGTGGTGGTGCGGGGATGGATGGTGATTGTGGTAGATGGATGATGATAGTAGCTGTGGTGGTGTGGAATGGTGGTAGTGGTGATTGGGTGGAAGAAGAGTGAGGGAGAAAGAGTGAGGGAGGGAGGGAGGGAGTGAGGGAGAAGTGAGGGAGAAAGGGAGGAGAGGTGAGGAGAGAGTGAGGGAGGGAGGAGAGTGAGGAGAAAGAGTGAGAAAGGGAGAGAGTGAGGGAGAAAGAGAGTGAGGGAGAAAGAGAGAGTGAGGAGGGAGGAGAGAGAGTGAGGAGAAAGAGAGTGAGGAGAAAGAGAGTGAGGGAGAAAGTGAGGAGAAAGAGAGGAGTGAGGAGAAAAGAGAGAAGGGAGAGGGAGAGTAAACGGGTCACAAAACATAAAGACAAGAATTACTACGAAACCTAAATAACCTGAGGAGTATTTTGTTTTGTCCCCTTCCCTCTTCTCCCCTCCCTTCCCTCTTCCTCCTTCCCCTCCTCTCTTTCCTCTTCCTTCTTCCTCTTCCTCCCCCTCTTCCTCCCTCCCCTCTTCCTCCTTCCCTCTCCTCCCCTCCCCCTCGTTCCTCCCTGTCTCCTTGAAAGTATCCTTACCTCTCTCCTCTCTCCCTCCTCCGTCACCCCCCCTCTTACAACCCCCTCCATACTCCTTCCCCTCACCCTTCTCTGTCTCTTTAGCATCTATCCCTCCCTTCCCCTCCCCTCCACCTCCCCTTCCCCCTCCCTACCCCCTCCCTTCTGTGTCTCTTATAACATCATTCCTCCTCCCCACCCCCCTTCCCCAAGCCCCTCAGAAACCTCCTGGCTAATGAAATGCAAACTGGTGGGCGCTCATTGTCGACCAGGACTGAGGGGGAGGGAGGGGTGGTGGTGAAGGGGAGGGGTGGTGGGAGAGTGGTGAGGGGAGGAGGTGGTGGTGAGGGAGGTGGTGTGGTGAGGGGAGGGTGGTGTGAGGGGGGAGGGGTGGGAGGTGGGGGAGGGTGGTGGTGAGGGAGGTTGGAGGAGGGGGTGGAGAGGGAGGAGGATTTTTTCGCCAGTACTGAGTTATTTTTTTATGTTCTCAATATGTGATGGGTTTATATCTATCGATAATGAGGTATTATTGTTTGTCTGTCGGCTGGTGTGTGTGTGTGTGTGTGTGTGTGTGTGTGTGTGTGTGTGTGTTTGCTTGTATGCATGTGTGTCTGTGTGTGCATGTGTTTACTTTTGTGTGTGTATGTACGTTTTTACCCTGCCGTCATGACCTTGTTTATGACCTCCTGCCCATGGCACAATCGTGTTTATATGGCGTCACCTATTGTGTCCATGATGTCATGATTTTGTTTCATATGGCATCACCTATTTACCTATGACGTCATGACCTTTATCAATGACGTCATGATCTTTATCTAATGACGTCATGATCTTTATCTATGACGTCGCGAGTCTTTATCTATGACGTCGCGGTCTTTATATAATGACGTCAGGTCTTTATCTGACGTCATGATCTTTATCTATGACGTCATGATCTCTATCTAATCTCATCTCTCACCTTCGTCTCTCGTCGCCTGGCCGACCATATTATACAGTGTTGGTGAACGTGGCCTTCACCATCACCATCGACAGTGATGGTGACTGCCTTCACGTTCACACAATATTGATACGTTCATAGTCACTAAGCGTCAACATAGGTCATAGGTCATAGGTTAGGTTAGGTTAGGACTTGTCTTGTCTGAGTCGAGTTAAGTCAATTTAGATCAGCTGTTTCAAACTACCACAACTAACTACTACCACCATTACTACCATCTCTTAACTACCCACCATTACTACTATCTCTTAACTACCCACCTACTCAACTACCACCATTACTATCTCTTAACTACCCACCACTCCAACTACCACCATTACTACTATCTCTTAACTACCCACCACTCTCCAACTACCACCATTACTACTATCCTTAACTACCCACCACTCTCCAACTACCATCCACTACTATCTCTTAACTACCACACTCTCCAACTACCACCATTACTACTATCTTAACTACCCACTCTCCAACTACCACCATTACTACTATCTCTTAACTACCCACCATACTACTATCTTAACTACCCACCATTACTACTATCTCTTAACTACCAACCACTCCAACTCACCACCATTACTACTATCTCTTAACTACCCACCATTACTACTATCTCTTAACTACCCACCACTCTCCAACTACCACCATTACTACTATCTCTTAACTACCCACATTACTACTATCTCTTTAACTACCCACCACTCTCCAACTACCACCATCACTACTATCTCTTAACTACCCACCACTCTCCAACTACCATTACTACTATCTCTTAACTACCAACCACTCTCCAACTACCACCATTACTACTATCTTAACTACCCACCACTCTCCAACCATCACCATTACTACTATCTCTTAACTACCCACCACTCCAACTACCACCATTACTACCATCTCTTAACTACCCACCATTACTACTATCTTAACTACCCACCACTCTCCAACTACCACCATTACTACTATCTCTTAACTACCCACCACTCCAACTACCACCATTACTACTATCACTTAACTACCCACCACTCTCAACTACCACCATCACTACTATCTCTTAACTACCCACCACTCTCCAACTACCACCATTACTACTATCTCTTAACTACCAACCACTCTCCAACTACCACCATTACTACTATCTTAACTACCCACCACTCTCCAACTACCACCATTACTACTATCTCTTAACTACAACCTCTCCAACTACCACCATTACTACTATCTCTTAACTACCCACCACTCCAACTACCACTTACTACCATCTCTTAACTACCCACCACTCTCCAACTACCACCATCACTACTATCTCTTAACTACCCACCACTCTCCAACTACCACCATCACTACTATCTTAACTACCCACCACTCTCCAACTACCACCCTATCTCTTAACTACCCACCACTCTCCAACTACCACCATTACTACTATCACTTAACTACCCACCACTCTCCAACTACCACCATTACTATATCTCTTAACTACCCACCACTCCAACTACCACCATTACTATCTCTTAACTACCACTCTCAACTACCACCATTACTACTATCTCTTAACTACCCACCACTCTCCAACTACCACCATTACTACCATCTCTTAACTACCCACCACTCTCCAACTACCACCACTACTACTATCACTTAACTACCCACCACTCTCCAACTACCATCACTACTATCTCTTAACTACCCACCACTCTCCAACTACCACCATTACTACTATCCTTAACCACTTACCACTCTCCAACCACCACCATTACTACTATCTCTTAACCACCCACCACTCCAACTACCACCATTACTACTATCTCTTAACTACCCACCACTCTCCAACTACCACCATCACTACTATCCTTAACTTCACCACTCTCCAACTACCACCATCACTACCATCTCTTAACTACCACCACTCTCCAACTACCACCATTACTACTATCTCTTAACTACCCACACCACTCTCCAACTACCACCATCACTACTATCACTTAACTACCCACCACTCTCCAACTACCACCATTACTACTATCTCTTAACTACCCACCACTCTCCAACTACCACCATTACTACTATCTCTTAACTACCACCACTCTCCAACTACCACCATTACTACCATCTCTTAACTACCCACCACTCTCCAACTACCATTACTACCATCTCTTAACTACCCACCACTTCCAACTACCACCATTACTACTATCTCTTAACTACCCACCACTCTCAACTACCACCATCACTACCATCTCTTAACTACCCACCACTCTCCAACTACCACCATTACTACTATCTCTTAACTATCCACCACTCTCCAACTACCACCATTACTACTATCTCTTAACTATCCACCACTCTCCAACTACCACCATTACTACTATCTCTTAACTACCCACCACTCTCCAACTACCATCATCACTACCTTATCAAATATTTTCCCCTAACAACCAGTCATCACTGTTTGTACCTCCACCAATAATGTATACTATCTCCACCAGCCTCCCTCACCCTCACCCTCACCCTCCCTCACCCCTCACCCCCTCACCCCCTCACCCCTCACCACCCCACCCCCCCCCTTGAGGTGGTAGAGTGGTACCATATGTTCATTATCAATATTAGCCTGTCAGTCTTTGTGCTGCCACCTGCCTCTCTCTCTCTCTCTCTCTCTCTCTCTCTCTCTCTCTCTTTTTTCTCTCTCTCATCATCTCACTTTCATCACCTTTCTTCCTCCTTCCCTCCAATCTTCGTCCCTTCCTCCTTCCTCCTTCCTCCCTCCTCCCTCCTTTTAGTAGTAAGGAGGGAATACCTACATCTCCGCCGTGTACCTCTCTTTAATGATGGAGGTGGAGAGACTGAGGGAGAGAGGGGAGACTGAGGAGACTGAGGAGGGACTGGGAGGGACTGAGGGAGAGACTGAGGGAGGACTGAGGGAGAGACTGAGGGAGGACTGAGGAGGGACTGAGGAGGGACTGAGGGAGGGACTGAGGGAGACTGAGGGAGGACTGAGGGAGGGACTGAGGGAAGGACTGAGGAGACTGAGGGAGATTGACACCTACCACAAACGCTTGGTGATCGTCACGTTAACACGATTATGTTTATAGGTACACTCACTTGTCCCCCCTTACTTCTTCTCATCCTCCTCCCCACCCCCCTTCTCTCTCCCCCTCTCCACTCTAACCCTCCTCCTACTACTCCCCCCACCTTTCCCTCTCCCCTCCACTCTAACTCTCCCCTCACTCTCTCCTCCCTCCCCTCGCCACACCCACTTAAATTAATCAAGTGCTTCCAGGAGTTGATTCTAGTCCACTTATACTGATTAAATTCTTGGACTTAAATTGACCACATTCATTCACTTAAAATTATCCAATTCACTCTGAACATGTATTGATCACGTCTCTTGAACTGGTCTAAGTGCCTCTAAAAACTGGTCTAAGTGCCTCTAAAAAATGGTCTAAGTGGCCCTAAAACTGGTCTAAGTGGCCCTAAAAACTGATTCTTGTTCACTTATATATAGTGAAATTACTTAAGTGTACTGAGGTGCGCAGATAACTTATAAATGAGCAAATCACTTAAGTGTACCGAAGTGGATAGGTACAGTACTTATAAGTGATCAAATTAATGGTTAAGTTGATTTAGTCTTATCAACTCTGGCCACTTAAGTAATCAAGTTCATTTCTATCCACTTATATGGATAAAATTAATTTATTCCTGTACACTTAACCACTTAAAGTCATCCAATTATTAAGTGTGTCTTTAAAAGTGAATTATTGTCCACTTAAATTGATCAGGTTCAGTCACTTAAAATGATTCCCAACCACTTAAATTGATGGGGTTAAATTAGTATTGACTTAACTGACGTAATTAAGATTTGGTTATTTTTATTGATTGAAAATAATTCTCGGGCACTTATGATACTACAGAGCGAGTCAGTCAGCCAGTCACTCATTCAGTCACTCACCCAGTCAGTCAGTCAGTCACTCATCCACTCAGCCAGTCAGTCAGTCATCCATCCACTCAGTCACTCACTCAGCCAGTCAGTATCTCATCCACTCAGTCACTCATCCACTCAGCCAGCCAGTCACTCATCCACCCAGTAACACCAAATATCACCACCATATAAATATAAGTAACGCGAAATTTACCTCCGAGTAACGACAGATTTAAGTATTATCATAATATCAGTTAATTACTTACAAAATTCATATAATATCTGAGTCTTTGGTAATTTAAGTAATTGCGACCTGACGTGACATCCCATTTAAGCAATTGGTAATATAAGTAATTGCAGATTTAAATAACTAGGAATTTGCTAGAGTACAAGTTTATCCAATCTGCCTGTTAAAATAATCTTCAATGTCAACAGTGTAATGACGTAGTGGTGCCTGCCAGTTGTGGGGGGTGCTATATGTGCCTGGAGAGGGAGGGGGGGGGGAGAGAGAGAGAGGAGGGAGAGAGAGAGAGGAGAGAGAGAGAGAGAGAGAGAGAGAGAGAGAGAGAGAGAGAGAGAGAGAGGGAGAGAGAGGGGGGAGAGAGGGGAGAGAGAGAGAGGGGAGGGGAGAGAGGGGGGAGAGAGGGGAGAGAGAGAGAGAGGGGGAGAGGGAGGAGAGAGAGGGAGAGAGGAGAGAGAGAGGAGAGAGAGGGAGAGGTGAAGAGAAAAGGAAAGAGAGGGGAGAGGGAGAGAGAGAGAGAGAGGGGGGGAGGAGGGGAGAGGGGGAGAAAGAGAGAGAGGGGGAGAGAGAGAGAGAGAGAGAGAGAGAGAGAAAGAGAGGGGGGGGGAGGGAGAGAGGAGAGAGAGGAGAGAGAGAGAGAGAGAGAGAGAGAGAGAGAGAGAGGGAGAGAGGTAAGAGAAAAAAAAGGAAAGAGAGGAGAGGAGAGAGAGAGGAGGAGAGAGGAGAGATAGGAGAGAAGGAGGTAGAAGAACAGTTTGGTGGATCAAGACAGAAAGAATAGTGATAGAACACACATGAGAACATATGTATAACAAATCACTATAACACCACACACACACAGCCACACCACACACACACACACGCACACACACACACACACACACACACACACACACACACACACACACACACACACACACACACACACACACACACACACACACACACACACACACACACACACACACACACACACACACACACGCACACACACACACACACACACACACACACACACACGCACACACACACACACACACACACGCACACACACACACACCAGGTAGTTAGCCACCCGTCACCTCACCACCATAACGAAGCGCTTAAAAAATGAACAGGTGTAAATAATTATAGGAGGGTCATAAAAGAGTTAGTGTCTCCTCATTAAGAATTCACAACCATCTTTACACCTTCCTACCTCCCCCCACCTTCCCTCCCCCCTCCTTGGACTCGCGGTGGTCGTAATTACTTAGGCAGAGCCTCGCTACCTACATAACAAAAGAGACATTACGGGTGAGAATCCTGACTCTTACTGTGATGTGCTATTATGCTCGTTAATATTTTGTCGTGTTTAGAGGGACGGTACACACTCTCTTACCTGTCAATAAATGATCAGGTGACAGGTGGGTGATCAAGAGACAGGTGGTCGTGAGGGTGACGGGGAGGTAAGAATTGAGGTAAGAGACAGGTGGTCGTGGGGGGTGACGGGGAGGGGTAAGAATTGGAGGTAAGAGGACAGGTGGTCGAGGGGTGACGGGGAGGGTAAGAATTGAGGTAAGAGACAGGTGGTCGAGGGTGACGGGGAGGGTAAGAATTGAGGTAAGAGACAGGTGGTCGTGAGGGTGACGGGAGGGGGGTAAGAATTGAGGTAAGAGACAGGTGGTCGAGGGGTGACGGGGGGTAAGAATTGAGGTAAGAGACAGGTGGTCGTGAGGGGTGACGGGGAGGGGTAAGAATTGAGGTAAGAGACAGGTGGTCGAGGTGACGGGAGGGGTAAGAATTGAGAAGAGACAGGTGGTCGTGAGGGGTGACGGGAGGGGTAAGAATTGAGGTAAGAGACAGGTGGTCGTGAGGGGTGACGGGGAGGGGGAAGAATTGAGGTAAGAGACAGGTGGTCGAGGGGTGACGGGGAGGGGGGGAGAATTGAGGTAAGAGACAGGTGGTCGTGAGGGGTGACGGGAGGGGTAAGAATTGAGGTAAGAGACAGGTGGTCGGGAGGGGTGACGGAGGGGTAAGAATTGAGGTAAGAGACAGGTGGTCGTGAGGGCGGGAGGGGGGTAAGAATTGGAGGTAAGAGACAGGTGGTCGTGAGGGTGACGGGAGGGGGTAGAATTGAGGTAAGAGACAGGTGGTCGTGGAGGGGTGACGGGGAGGGGGTAGAATTGAGGTAAGAGACAGGTGGTCGTGAGGGTGACGGGGAGGGGGTAGGAATTGAGGTAAGAGACAGGTGGTCGTGAGGGGTGACGGTGGGAGGGAAAGAATTGAGGAGACAGGTGGTCGTGAGGGGTGACGGGGAGGTAAGAATTGAGGTAAAGACAGGTGGTGGGGTGACTGGGATAGAGAATTGAGGTAAGAGACAGGTGGTCGTGAGGGGTAGAGGGAGGGTAAGAATTGAGGTAAATACCAGGTGGTCGTGAGGGTGACGGAGGGGGTAAGAATTGAGGTAATTTTCTTGTATGTGACTTTTCGGTGTTAGGGTGAAGCTCTGTCGTAATGATGGTGTGTGTGTGTGTGTGTGTGTGTGTGTGTGTGTGTGTGTGTATGTGTGTGTCTGTGTGTGTGTCCTGATATATGTACAAATAAACGACAATTATCAACAAAATAAAGAACAAAATAAACAGAATAAACGAAAAAATAAAATAAAAACAAAAATAAAAAATAAACAAAAAAAAATAAACGAAAAAATAAAATAAATAACAACAAAAATAAAAAATAAACAACAAAAATAAACGAAAAATAAATAAAATAAATCAACAAAAAAATAAACAAAATAAACTACAAAATAAACAACAACAAGAATAAACAACAATAAACAAGAAGGGTTAACGAAAGGATTACCTGTTGATACACCTTATTCATTAATCCCTATAATTAACAAGGCTTAGTGGGATTACCTGTTGATACACCTTATTCATTAACCTCACACAGGTAGATTGTAATTGTCTATAATCCCGGATCAGTATATCACCTGTTATAGAGACAACACCTCACTCTTGTAGGGAGTGAGGGTGATGTCTTTTAGGTAGGACTTGTGGTATTTTGGGTGGGATTTGTGGTATTTTGGAGTGGGACTTGTGGTATTTGGAGTGGATTGCAGTATGGAGTGGGACTTGTGGTATTTTGAGTGGATTTGCAGTATTTTGGGTGGGGCTTGTGGTATTTTGGGTGGGATCTTGTGGTATTTTGGGCGAGATTGCAGTATTTTGGGTGGGACTTGTGGTATTTTGGAATGGGATTTGCAGTATTTTGGAGTGGGACTTGTGGTATTTTGGAGTGGAATTTGCAGTATTTTGGAGTGGGACTTGTGGTATTTTGGAGTGGGACTTGTGGTATTTTGGTGTGGGACTTGTAGGATCTTGGAGTGGGACTTGTAGGACTTTGGAGTGGGACTTGTAGGATTTTGGAGTGGGATCAGTAAAGACAGAAATTGGATAGATAGATAAATAGATAGATAGATAAACAGATAGATAGATGGACAGATAGACAGATAAATTAATACTAAGAGACAAAGACAGATACGCCCGGACGGAGACACAGACAGACAGACGGACAGACACACCCAGACAGACAGACAGACACACCGAGCGAACAGACACAGCGGACAGAAAGACACAGACAGACAGGCACAGCCGGACAGACAGACCCAGACAGACAGACACACCCAGACAGACAGACAGACACACCCAGCAGACCACCCAGACAGACACACCCAGACAGGCACACGGACGAACAGAACACACCCAGAACGAACGACACACCCGAGCAGACACACCCGAACAGACACACCCAGACAGACACACCAACGAACAGACACACCCAGACAGACAGGCACACCCAGACAGACAGACACTACCCAGACAGACACACACCCCAGACAGACAGACCAGACAGACAGACAGACCCAGAGCAGACAGGCACCCGACAGGGCAGACACAGACAGACAGACGGCGGACAGAAGGCACAGACAGACAGACAGATACGCCTGGACAGAAAGACACACCCAGACAGACAGACCCAGAGCAGACAGACACACCCAGACCGAGCAGGCACAGCCGGACAGACAGACGGAGCAGACAGACAGACACACCCAGACAGACAGGCACAGCCGGACAGACAGACGAACAGACAGACAGACACACCCAGACAGACAGGCACAGCCGAGACAGAGCAGACAGACAGACAGACACCCAGACAGGCAGGCACAGCCGGACAGACGGACCAGACAGACAGACAGACACACCCGACAGACAGGCACAGCGGACAGACAGACCCAGACAGACAGACAGACACACCCAGACAGACAGGCACAGCCGGACAGACAGTGAACAGACACACACCCAGACAGACAGACAGACAGACAGACACACGAAGAACAGACAGACAGACAGACTAGTATACAAACGTTCCAACACTACTACGGGGCTAAAACCCTCGCCAACCCTGAAACACTGTGGTGTGTGAGCCGGGTTTAACGCCCGCCTGATAGCGTTACTCACTCAGATATTCATGTTATTCATTTGTTCACATATGCCTTCAGTAATTTATTTATTTGTTCGTATATCTGTTTGTGGCCGAGTATTGTGCTGTGTTTATTGGATGGTGGTGTGAGGGGTGGTGGTGTGGTGTGGTGGTGTGTGGGGTGTGGTGGTGTGTGTGGTGGTGGTGTGGTGTGTGTGTGGTGTGTGATGGTGGTGTGTGGTGTGGTGGTGATGGTGGTGTGGTAGTGGTGATGGTGGTGGTGTGGTAGTGATGGTGGTGTGGTGGTGTGGTGGTGTGTGGTGTGTGGTAGTGGTGGTGATGGTGGTGTGTGGTAGTGATGGTGGTGTGTGGTGGTAGTGTGGTAGGTGGTGGTGGGTGATGGTGGTAGGTGATGGTGGTAGAGAGGTAGCGAAGGTAGAGAATTAGAGAGAGAGAGAGAGAGAGAGAGAGAGAGAGAGAGAGAGAGAGAGATAAGTAGGGAGACAGAGGAGAGAGAGGGGGGAATAGGTAAGGAGACGGATAGAGAAACTAGGAGAGATAAGGGAGTATAGGGAGAGAGAGAGACAGACAGATAAACAGATAAAAAGGAGAGAGAGAAATAAATAGATAAAAAAAGGAGTATAAGGAGGATAAATATGGACAAAAGAGGGGAGATAAACCTATAAAAAAGGGAGTATAGGAGAGGATAAATGAGAACAGAAAAGAGTAAGAGAGTCAGGGGAGAGAGAGAGAGTCAGGGAGAGAAAGAGAGAGAGAGTCAGGGAGAGAGAGAGAGATAGATAAAAGGAGTATAGGGAGATGGTGATCCATAAGGGTTGGTCTGGTCATCTCCCGCACCAGTACACATCAAAGTGGGAGTCGTGTTATACTGCAGCCGCTCCACTCTGTTTACTGCTGCGCCAATTTGTGGATTTTGTCACTAGCATTAAAGGCCGCGATTTTAGTCAGCCAAATTGTTGCAAATGTTGCTTGATTTTGGTAACGTTAAATTGCAAACGGATGGGAATTTTGTGGTGAAAATTGCAGAGTTGTTGAGAATTTTGTTATATTGTTACAAATGTTGAGTTTTTTTTGGGGAGGGGAGGAGGTTGCAGATGCTGGGTGATTAGGTAAATACCGAGTAATGAGGAATTTGGGTGTTGTCAGAATGCTAATGTTGCAGAATTATTGAATGATCTGATATCCTGATGGTCATAAATTAGCCAGATTATTGGGAAATGATGATTGGTTTCAGGTTGGTAATGGTTCTGAATTGTGTTTGGTCAGGGTTGTAAATGCCCAGAATTGTCAGTTAAGATATATTGCAAATGTTGAGTTAAATTCTGTATCTGTCAAGTTGCAAATGCTGGCTGAGATGTCTAATGCTCGGAATTTTTTGAGTGAACTAAATTGAGATTATTGAAATTTTTGCTTTGTTATATATTACAAATGTTGGCATATGGTGTTTGTGTTAAGTTCTCTCTCTCTCTCATACACAATAAATCCATCACGAGTGATTCGGTAGTTAGCGTGGAGGTAGTTCAGCTGTTAGCCTCAATTTACAATGTTTCGTTAACAACAACTATTACTCTTTAAGTCTTCGTTATCGGCAAACACTTAACTCAGAGTTTGCATAAAATCGGTAAATCTGGTTAACGATTTACCGTGTCGGGGATTTACAAAAATCTGGCTTCGGATTAGACCGGATTAAGAGCCGTGAAACCGGGGTTCAATAAATCTCTTGTGCCTTTTAAACGAGATTCAACGGGTGGGGAGAGTGAGGGGATGGGTGAGGGAGAGAGTGGGGAGTGAGGGAGAGTGAGGGGAGGGGTGGGGAGAGTGAGGGGGAGGGGTGGGGAGAGGAGGGGAGGTGGGGAGAGTGAGGGGGAGGTGAGGGAGAGTGAGTGGGGAGTGAGGGGAGGGGTGGGGAGAGTGAGGGGAAGGGGTGGGGAGGAGGGAGGGGTGGGAGAGTGAGGGGAGGTGGGGAGAGTGAGGGGTGAGGGAGGTGAGGGAGGTGAGGAGAGGGGTGAGGGTGAGGGGGGGTGGGGGAGTGAGGGGAGGGGTGGGGGGAGGAGGGGGAGGGGTGGGGAGGAGTGGGGAGGGAGAGGGGAGGTGAGTGGGGAGGGGTGGGGTGAGGGGAGGTGGGGAGAGTGAGGGGGTGGGGGTGGAGAGTGAGGGGAGGGTGAGGGAGGTGAGGGGAGGGTGGGGGAGGTGGGGAGGGGTGGGGGAGGAGGGGAGGGGTGGGGAGTGAGGGGAGGGGGTGGGGGAGAGGGAGGTGGGGGAGAGTGAGGGGTGGGGGAGTGAGAGGTGAGGGGAGGGGGTGGGGAGAGGAAATGAGTAATAATAATAATAATCTTTGGCCACAGGTCATAAGGTGATTCATATTACTCTCCTTTCCCCTCCCTCCCTCCTCCCTTTCTCTCCCTTTCTAAATTAAGGAGATTTTACTCTTATTCATCATTGATCTCTCTCTCTCTCTCTCTCTCTCTCTCTCTCTCTCTCTTGTTATTCATCCTTCAGCTCGTTTCTTCATTCTCTGCTCTCTAATTTCTTCTCTCATTTCCTCCTTCCCTTTTCCTTCTCCCCTTCCTCTCTTATTCTCCCTCTGACCTCATTCTCTCCCTCACTCTTCATTTCTCCCTCTCTCACTACCTTCTTTTCATCTCCTCACCTCTCTCCTCTGTATCTCCCTTTCCCCCTTCTCTCCCCCACCCTCCCTTCCTCCCTCTCCATATCCTTCATCTCCTGCCCCTCCCCCACTCTTCATCTCCCTGTCCCTCCCCCACTCTTCATCTCCCTGTCCTCCTCACCCTTTCATCTCCTGCCCTCCCCTCTTCATCTCCTGTCCCTCCTCACCTTCATCTCCTGCCTCCCTCACCCTCATCCCCTGCCCCCTCCCTCACCCTTCATCTCCCTGCCCCTCCCTCACCTTCATCTCCCTGCCCCCTCCCTCACTCTTCATCTCCCTGCCCCTCCCTCACCCCTTCATCTCCCTGCCCCTCCCTCACCCTTCATCTCCCTGCCCCTCCCTCACCCTTCATCTCCTGCCCCTCCCTCACCCTTCATCTCCTGCCCCTCCTCACCCTTCATCTCCCTGCCCTCCCTCACCTTCATCTCCTGCCCCTCCTCTTCATCTCCCTGCCCCTCCCTCACCCTTCATCTCCCTGCCCCCTCCCTCACCCTTCATCTCCCCTGCCCTCCCTCCCTTCATCTCTCTCCCTCACCCTTCTCCCCTCCTCACCTTCATCTCCCTGCCCCCTCCCTCACCCTTCATCTCCCTGCCCCCCTCCCTCCCTCTTCATCTCCTGCCCTCCCCCTCACCTATCTCTGCCCCTCCCTCCCCTTCATCTCCTCCCCCTCCTCTTCATCTCCCTGCCCTTTTTTGCCCCTCCCTCACCCTTCATCTCCCTGCCTCCTCCCTCACCCTTCATCTCCCTGCCCCTCCCTCACCCTTCATCTCCCTGCCCTCCCTCACCTTTCATCTCCTCCCTCCTCACCTTCATCTCCCTGCCCCTCCTCACCCTTCATCTCCCTGCCCCTCCCTCACCCTTCATCCCCTGCCCCTCCCTCCTTCATCTCCTGCCCTCCCCTCACCCTTCATCTCCCTGCCCCCTCCCTTCATCTCCTGCCCTCCCTCACCCTTCATCTCCCTGCCCCTCCCTCACCCTTCATCTCCCTGCCCCTCCCTCACCCTTCATCTCCTGCCCCTCCCTCACCCTTCATCTCCTGCCTCCTTCATCTCCCTGCCCCCTCCCACCCTTCATCTCCCCCCCTCCCTCACCCTTCATCTCCTGCCCCCTCCCTCACCCTTCATCTCCCTGCCCCTCCTCACCCTTCATCTCCTGCCCCTCCTCACCCTTCATCTCCTGCCCCTCCCTCACCCTTCATCTCCCTGCCCCCCTCCTCCCTTCATCTCCCTGCCCCTCCCCCCCCTTCATCTCCCTGCCCCTCCCCCACCCTTCATCTCCCTGCCCCTCCTCACCCCCATCTCCTGCCCCCTCCCTCACCTTCATCTCCCTGCCCTCCCTCACCCTTCATCTCTGCCCCTCCTCCCCTCTCTCCCTGCCCTCCCTCACCCTTCATCTCCCTGCCCTCCTCACCCTTTCATCTCCTGCCCTCCCCTACAAAGTTAATCAAAGGAGAAGAGTCAACATAATTATGGTTTCTGGTTGTCTTCCCTACTGAAGGTTTCCTTACCCAGGAGCTAATATCTCAGGGAGGAAGGGAGGGTAATATATCAAGGAGGAAGGGGGTAATATCTCAGGAAAGAAGGGGAGTTTAATATCTCAGGGGAGGAAGGAGGTAAATTCAGGAGGAAGGGAGGTAATATCTCAGGGAGGGAAGGGAGGGGTAATATCTCAGGGAGGAAGGGGAATATATCAGGAGGAAGGGAGGGTAATATCTCAGGAAGAAGGGAGGGTAATATCTCAGGGAGGAAGGGAGGGTAATATATCAGGAGAAGGGAGGGTAATATGTCAGGGAGGGAGGTAATATCTCAGGGAGGAAGGGGGGTAATATCAGGGAGGAAGGGAGGGTAATATCTCAGGAAAGAAGGGAGGTAATATCTCAGGGAAAAGAGAATGTATCTCAGGGAGGAAGGAGGGTAATATCTCGAGGGGAGGAAGGGGGGGTAATATCTCAGGGAGGAAGGAGGGTAATATCTCAGGGAAGAAGGGAGGTATATCTCAGGGAGGAGGAGGAGTAATATCTGAGGGAGAAGGGAGGGTAATATCTCAGGGAGGAAGGGAGGTAATATCTCAGGGGAAGGGGGTAATATCTCAGGGAGAGATGAGGAGGGTAAATATCTCAGGGAGTAAGGGAGGGTAATATCTCAGGGAGGAAGGAGGTAATATCTCAGGGGAGGAAGGGAGGTATATTTAGGGAAGGGCGTATTTCTCAGGGGTAAGGAGGTAATATATCAGGGGAGTAAGGGGCTATATCTCAGGAAGTAAGGGAAGCAATATCTCAGGGGAGGAAGGAGGGTAATATATGGTTCAGGGAGGATGGGAGAAAATTGGAGCAAGACAGGAGAGAGGAAGGAAGGGAGGGAAGAAGACACACACAGACAGACAAGAAGAAAGAGGAAGGAAAAGAAAAGAAAGAAGGAGGGGAGGAGAGGGAGGAGCAAGTGGAGGGAAGAGATAAGGAAGAAAAGAAGGGAGAGAAAGATATAAGGAGGAAAGGGTGTGGATGGGTAGGTAAGTATAGAGGGAGAGAGGGAGGGAGAAGGAAGGGAAGGAAGAGAGGGGATGAAGAGGAGGGAGGAAGGAAGAGAAGAAAAAGGAGGACAAGGGAAGAGGAGTAGGTAAGGACGTGAGGAGGGAAGGGGAGAGGAGAAAGGGAGGGAAGGGAAGGGGAGGGAGGGAGGAGCCGGCTTCGTCCTGCTGCAAGATGAAATTGATTTGATTTTAATGGCTTCCGGCGCAGCGACTCAAAACTGACTCTGATTTTGAAATTGGCGACTCAATTATTCTCGGCGGCGACGTGATTCTGGGATGGGACAATTTTTTATAAGGGGGTCGGTGTTTTTATTAAGGGGGTTGGTGTTTTTATTAAGGGGTCAGTGTTTTTTATTAAGGGTTAGTTGTTTTTATTAAGGGGTCGGTGTTTTTATTAAGGGCGATGTTTTTTATTAAGGGGGTCAGTGTTTTTATT
Organism: Homarus americanus; assembly: GCF_018991925.1. Classification (NCBI taxonomy): domain Eukaryota; kingdom Metazoa; phylum Arthropoda; class Malacostraca; order Decapoda; family Nephropidae; genus Homarus; species Homarus americanus. The sequence goes on along the minus strand of NW_024716444.1, from coordinate 1,069 downwards.
AAAGGGTCAGTGTTTTTATTAAGGGGACGATGTTTTTATTAAGGTCAGTGTTTTTTTATTAAAGGGTTGGTGTTTTATTAAGGGCGATGTTTTTATTAAGAGGTCAGTGTTTTTATTAAGTCAGTGTTTTATTAAAGGGGTCGGTGTTTTATTAAGGGCGATATTTTATTAAGGGGTCAATGTTTTATTAAAGGTCAGTGTTTTTATTAAGGGGCGATGTTTTTTATTAAGGGGTCAGTGTTTTTTATTAAAGGGTCAGTGTTTTATTAAGGGGTCGGTGTTTTTTATTAAGGGCGATGTTTTTATTAAAGAAGTCAGTGTTTTTATTAAGGGGTCAGTGTTTTTTTATTAAGGGGCGATGTTTTTATTAAAGGGTCAGTGTTTTTATTAAGGGGCGATGTTTTTATTAAGGGGTTCGGTGTTTTATTAAGGGGTCAGTGTTTTTATTAAGGGGCGATGTTTTATTAGGGTTCGGTGTTTTATTAAGGTTCAGTGTTTTATTAAGGGCGATGTTTTTTATTAAAGAGGTCAGTGTTTTTATTAGAGGTCAGTGTTTTATTGGGGGTCGATGTTTTTATTAAGGGGCGATGTTTTTTATTAGATTAAAGGGGCGATGTTTTTTTATTAAGGTCGGTGTTTTTATTGGGGCGATGTTTTTATTAAGGGCGATGTTTTTATTAAGAAGTCGGTGTTTTTATTAAGGGGCGATGTTTTTATTAAGGGGTCAGTGTTTTTATTAAAGGCGATGTTTTTATTAAGGGCGATGTTTTTATTAAGAGTCGGTGTTTTTATTAAGGGGCGATGTTTTTATTAGGGGCGATTTTTTATTAAAGGGATGTTTTTATTACGGTGTTTTTATTAAGGGCGATGTTTTTTATTAAGGGGCGATGTTTTTATTAAGGGTCGGTGTTTTTATTAAGGCGATATTTTTTATTAAGGGTCATGTTTTTATTAAAAGGAATGTTTTTTATTAAAAGGTCGGGTGTTTTTTTATTAAAGGGGTCGTGTTTTTTATTAAAGGGTCAGTGTTTTTATTAAGGGGTCGTGTTCTTATTAAACATGACTATTT
>NW_024716443.1:0-15940 GCF_018991925.1 Homarus americanus | reverse complement strand
CTTCGACCATTCCTGGAGCCCACAGAGGTCCTTCTGCAGCTCTTCACAGTCCGCTTGGTTCTTAATTTCTCGAAATAACTTGCCATCATCGGCAAACATTTGTATGGAGGAGTGTACAACGTCAGGCATATCATTTATGAAACAAACAAACAACAGCGGGCCCAATACACTACCCTGCGGTACCCCACTTGTTACAGGTACAGATGACGATTTCGTGCCATTAATCACCACACATTGCTTGCGGTCATGTAGAAAGTCTTCTATCCACGCTAGGACATTTCCCCGAATTCCGTACCCTTCCAGTTTGATTTTCAGCCTTTCGTGGGGTACACTGTTGAAAGCCTTGGCAAAATCTAGGTAAATATTGTCGATATTACCACCCCGTTCTAGAATATGGGTCCAAATATCCAATACCTTGAGCAATTGTGTCAAGCAAGAGCGCCCCGGCATAAAACCGTGTTGGCAATCATTTACAAGGTTGTTTCGTAGTAGATGTTCCATCGCGGCATCTCTGATAATACTCTCAAGTACTTTACATATTATGCTGGTCAGGCTCACTGGTCTATAGTTGTTCGTGGAGTGACTATCGCCCTTCTTGAAGATAGGACTCACATAAGCCACTTTCCATTCACTGGGGACCATTTGTTCATCCAGGCATTTACAAAACAGAATCTTCAGGGCTCTGCAAGCTCGTTGCACAGCTCTCTTAGCACTCTAGGATGCACCATGTCAGGTCCAGGACTCTTATGGACCTTTAGCCTGGACAGTTTATTTCTAATACCCTCTTCTGTGAACACAATGTGGGTCAGTGCTGTGTCGAACCGTCTGTCCTCAAACGCAGGAAGGTTAGTTGCATCCTCTCTTGTGAACACTGAGGAAAGGAAGCTGTTCAATGCCTCAGCTTTATCCTGGTCAGAATCTGCGTAACTACCATCTTCAAGCCTCAGGTCTGATACTCCTACTCGCGTTTTCAATTTCGACTTTGCATAGCGGTAAAACGCCTTTTGGGTTTGACTTGACCGTGCAACCAGCCTCTGAACCTCTTTTCAGCCCTCCTACACTCTATCTTTGCTTGGTTTCTGGCTCTTGCATACATCCTCCTGTCTTGCTCATCGTTTGACCCAACCCACGTCTTGAATTTCTGGGTTTTCTTAATTTTGTCGACCGCCGCATGGTTCATGTGTAGGGATCCCCTCGTATTCCTAGAAGCACTGGGCTTGGTCTTGGGTATATATTTATCGATCAAATGGGTCATTTTACTAGTTATGATATTCAGCGTAGTGCCTATGTTCTACCTAATGTCAGCTGTTGATACCCCTAAATCTGAATGACAACACTGTATGGTGACTGGTGCCAACTGGGGGCAAGGTGTTCCAGTTTGGCCACCATACCCTCCTTGTTTGTTATGATGAGGTCAAGTGGCTTGGGTGTTTGCTCCCCTCTGTAATGTGTCGGGTCTCTCACATGTTGGAACAGAAAATTATCTCTCAGAGTTTCTACAAAAAGAGTAGCAGGATTATTCAAGTCATTCGGGGTTGACTCGTTTCTCCAGTCGATGTCGCCATAGTTAAAGTCCCCCATGATAAGGAGGTGGCTGGGGTTGAGCATCGCCGCATTGTTTATTAAGGTTCTTACGTTCCTTTGATTTAGTGGGCCACAGTTCGGGGATCTGTAGATACACCCGACGATAAGTAAGTCCCCTCCCTTTAATTTAATTTTACACCACTTGGACTCTTCAAAAACATCCTCTCCCTGTACCCTCGCCTGGCTGGCTCTAAGGTCTTGCCTAGCGTAGATAACCACACCCCTCCTGCAGGATTCTTGAGTTAGGTTCGTAAATGAGTCATATCCAGCATTTGCTAAGTACACTGTATTTTGCAGGGTGTGGTTAAAAATGTCATTGTTTACACGGCGCTCGTTCCCTCCTGTCCGGTAGGCTGAGCTGGTGCCGCCTCCCGGGTGGGGGGTTGAGTGGGTGGAGGGTGCACTGCTGCCCCCTGGCCCTGTGTCGGCACACTTGTTTCCACTACCCTCCCCCTGAGTATAACCCATGTGCACCTGTCCCCGTTCCTCCTCGACTCCTCCCTCTTCTGCTTCAAGTCCTGCAGGAGCTTCTTGTGCTGTTCCCTCTGCATTACCGTTCGGTCTGGGTGAATAAATACATCCCGAAATGCCTCGCTCCTTGCTAAGTTTTTTGCCTGCCGAATAACTTGCCATTTCTCCTCCTCATTCCCTAGTGTGATCCTGAGGGGGCGAGGCTTAGCCCCCTGCTTTTGTCCCAGTCTCCTCACATCCTGAGAGGTTGCTGGAATCTTCAGAACCTCTGTGCAAATATTTTGAAACAGCACCTTGTCGTGTGTTTCCTTACTCACAGTTCCCTCTGCCTGGCTCTCTGGGACTCCAAAAACTATTACATTGTTCCTGCGCTGGAGCCGTTCCTGGTGTTCCTCCTCTCCCCTAACAGTCGGTGCGTTAATTTTCATTTCTTCGGCACACTTTTTCAGAGTCCCAATCTGCTGTAGAACCTGTACTGATTCTGCATTACTCTCCGCCCCCCTCCGTGGCCCTCCTAATACGTCAGCATAACTCCTCTTAGCAACCACCTCCATTCTATCAGCTACTTCCTCAGTCTTGGCAAGGATCTCTTTCTCAACTTGCTCCAGTTTGTCAACCAGCAGGGCTCCTGCTTCATCTATTTTCGTCCCTAGAGAACTCGTTCCCTTATGGATTGCAATCGCTTCATTCACCTTGACTATGCAGCCAGAGCAATACCAGCAACAGCCATCATGCTTTACGGCAGTTAGTAACTTCCTAAACGTTGCATTAGTTAGGCCTGTATCCTCCATATCCGACGTCTCCCTGCAGTAATCACATATCAAACTCATGGTTGTTGTTGTTGTGGGGGGGGTGGGTGCAGACTGTGTATAAATCTACACCTATTTCAAAAAAATAAAGAGAGAAAAAGTACTTAGCTACTCTCTGTTGCCTATAGAGTTGTCGTCTGCGACTGCGTACACTGTATCTCCCTGTGAATGGTGTATTGTAGGCACAGTTTCAGTCCTTGAGAAAGCACACAATCAAAATAAAATTTAAAGTCTCTGTGGCACCTATGACACGACTTGGTTTCAGCTGGCACGGTGCCTTTCCAGCTTGCTTGCTAGTGAGCGCTCACTTTAAGTTATTTACAACTTCAGCGGTCACTGATGACACTATGAACTATCACTGTGTACACTGTATCTCCCTGTGAATGGTGTATTATAAACACAGATTCAGTCCTTGAGAAAGCACACAAACAAAATAAAATTTAAAGTCTCTGTGGCACCTATGACACGAATAGGCTGGCAGTTGTCCTTACCAGCTCGATTGCCAATATGTATTCACTTTAAGTTATTTTAGTCTCTTCTGCATTCACTGATGACAACTATGAACTGATTTAACTGAAGGCACAGTACTACACTCCCTGGTTGGCCTTTATCACAGCCATGACCACAACACCCTAAAAAATAAAATAAAATAAAAGCTTTGTCATGTGGCAGTGATTGTGTGGTTATAGGCCTGTGACCCTGGCTGTACCTCCAACTCGGTGGAAATTGAGTTTTCAAAAATACAATCGTGTCTAGCATGAAAAGTCCTACATCGATTTACACTTTCACCTCACTAAGACGATCTTGACGATCTTATGTAATCACTGTCCAATTTCTGCCGCTCTACATCGAAGGCCCGAATGCCGAACACGCTTTGTTACAGAGACGCAACACGACCCGCCCGCCCTATAACCACCCTAGTTCCCAGGGTGTGGACTTGCACAGTTTAATCCTGCCAAATTAACGACATCTTCAAATACAGCCAGGGACAGGATCATCTACCTCTTCACTTGAGGCACTGTGACAGTGCTGTGTGGTGGTGGTGGCAGCTGATGGAGGAGAGGTGGCTGGCAATGCAGTTGTGGTGGTGGTGGTGGTGGTAGCAGCAGCAGCTGTATTTACTTACCTTTTGTAATAGTGAAACATTCTTCCATTAATCAGAAAATGGGTAGTAAAAACTTGCTTTAATTATAGTGGGGATTCGTTCAATGGGGACTTACTGTATAGGGATGGGGGGGTGCCGATTAAATGGTTGCATCTTAATAATGCTACAGAAATGGAGCTGTACTGTATTCTTCCAAGGTAATGTACTGGTTCAATAAGTAACAAGCAAACCTTTTACAAAATATTAGTTCTCAATGTTAAAATGACCATAAGAAAAATCCTTAGTATCAAGTAGAGGTTGGAATAAAAGTCAATATATGCAAGAAAATTTGGTACCTTTAAGCATTATATCAGATACCAGAGCTGCATAAGTACTACAATATATGGTTTGTGAACAGCAGTAATAATTTCATTGGCAAAATTTGAAAAATGCCCTTTTTGGTGTAAATAATTAACTTGTACAGGTTGTACCTCTCTAGTCCGGCATTCTGTGGTCCGGAACGATTTTAGTTTGTCCAATAGGTAGATAGGCAGCCTCTCTTTCTTTCTTTCTTCTTTTTTTTCTCTCAATTATTATTACAGGAGTATTAAATTTTTGCCCTTCAGGCCCCAATGTGGGTCAGTGACCTATGCCCGGGTGGGCTAATCCCCATAAAAAAAACAACAACAAAGCCGCGGGAAATTAAGGTTTGTTTACATCCGGCAGTTTGGCTGCTCTCTCTCTCTCTGCTTGTCTATACAGAGTACAACATTTAACCCTTCAATATATATGAGCAGTAAATAAGTGTTGCTTTCATATTCTTATGTAGAGTAATGACGATATATTTTCACATGTGCGCACTTACATACGAGCAGTCTCACTTTTTTTTTTACCATTAATGGTTAGCTACTTATATTGTTCCATTTATTAACATTAAATAACATTACAGGTACTTCAAGCAACCATATTCATTTTTTACATTAATTTTACTACAGCTAAACTCAGGGTCTTATTTTCTTCAGTTTTATATGTAGAATCAATCAGTCACTGGTTTCGTAAGCTTTAACATAAATAATGCCGGCAGCGGTCTCGTCTCCTCTAATATTCCACGTATTATTAATAAATTGTATTGTTAATTTTGCACACACGTACATTAATTCAATAAAAACAAATTCAGAAACATTAATTAAAATATATATGAACAGTAAATAAGTGTTGCTTTCATATTCTTATGTAAAGTAATGACGATATGTTTTCATCGCAGGTACATAAACAATTTACAGCATCTCTTTTTTTTCTTTACCACGGTCAGTAGCTACTATTGTTCCATTTATAACATTAAATAACATTACTTAAAACAACCATATTAATTTTTAATACAGCCACAACCAATCTTATATTCTTCTTGCTTGAGTATGTAGAACCAGTCAGTTACTGTTTTTAATCATCATCTGTTCAATGTTGTGTCATTTCCTCGTAGGTTTTAACATTCCTATGACAGTTAATGAATTTATTGTTCATTTTGTACAATAAACATTAATTCAATAAAAAGACATTCAAATATAAACAATAATGAATCTTTTATATAAGAGAAATGTCGCTGTTTACACGATTATGCACGTTGTCTGTAATCGTTGGCGGGCCATTCAAACCCGTCGAAATTCAAGTTTCCGCCGTCAAAATTTTTATTTATTTATTTTTTTGTGTGTTCCAATAAAATACGTTAAGAATTAAAAACTCGCGAAATTTGAGAAGCTACTATACGACATTTAACCCTTCAATATGTCTTCAAAGAGACCATGACGCAGAGAAAGTGGTGCTAGTGCTTCCAGGCATAAGCACAAGTCACTATCTATCCAAGAAAAGGGTGAATTTCCATGGTCCGGCACCGGTCAGGTCCCGAGGTTGCCGGACTAGAGAGGTACAACCTGTATAAAGAATAAATCTCTCATTGTAAATCCTTTCCTTCTACATTGCAGGCTGGTAATAGGGAAATGTGTTAAAAAAATAATACTGTACTGTACACAAGTTAGATCATCATTATAAAAAGTAATACTTTGATGATGCTTTCAATAAAAAAAATTACAAACTGCACAGACAACAAGTTTGGTGACAAAGTAGTCTAGCTTTATCAAATGGCTTTCTTCTGACCATATCATGAAGTTTTCAGATACAGTAGTTTAGTTTCCTCTAACTTATGTAACTTATGAGGCCACAGAGTTTCTTCAACCAAAACTCACATTATAAACTTCAGATCATGTCTTAGATAACAAGGGGCTCAACATATTAGAAACATTATTCTTGAGTAATAAACATGGCTATTTCAGTGTTTGTAATATTAGCACTGGAGAACTATGATAATAGTGGATGTTCTTTAAAGTTCACTCAGGTAGTATAAAATCTCTCTCTTGGCATAGCCAATATAAAGTGATAGGCATTACTGTGTGGAGTTCACCATGTTGTACCGATTTCGGTTTCGCCAGTAGTGGACAACTAACACCAGTACCAGTGTCAGTAGTGCAAGAGAGAGCAGAACACACCAGATGATTGTGTTGAGGATGGGTGACTGAAGGATATAAACAAGGGTGTTCAGCTGACCTGCTTGATCTTGTGTGATATCTGCCAGAATTTCAAACCACAACATTGGTAGGTACACATCAGGAACCGATTTCAGTATGCTACAAAAGAAAAATAATTAGAAAATATTTAAAAATAATAAGTCTGCAATATAATAATAAGTCTGCAATATTTTCATTACATGTATATTGCTTGCTTGTGTTAGCTATGATTACATGATTGCAGCTCTCCAAGCTACATGGTCTTGTGCAACTTCTCTTATTAGGTTCTCATCTCTGAGGTAATTACTCATAACCTCTCCCGATGTCATTCTAGGCCTACTCCTAGCTCTCCTCCCCTCCACATTTAAACTCTTGCATCTATTGACCCAACAAGTCTCCTCCACTCTCTCCACATGCCCAAACAACCTGTACAGTATTGATTATCTTCAGTACGTACACAACTGCACAATGCCCCCAGCATTATAAGTGCATGCTAGTAATTTCCTTGGTTGCTGATCGCACCCAGAATCATGCCACATTTATAACCTTAACTGGATCTTCAAATGTATTCTATGTGTATTTCACTTATGAGATTTGTGATATGGATGACTGTTTTAGAGGACACTAGTGACATGGTACAGTAAGGGGTGTTGGTGCCAGCTTCAGATCTAAGTGCATTGTAGTGTTTCCCAAGTTGAGAATCTTTTTCCCACTGGGATTACCTTGCTATTAATTACAACACAGTAACCTATGATTCTGCACACAAGTCAAATAATTTCTTAAAATCCATACTCAAATGTACTCTGGCATCAAGGGTCTCAGTGCCCCTACCTCGTACCTTACTGATCAGAATGTAATTAATGCATTTTTTCTTTATTTCAGGTAAATAAAATGAAGCTACTGTATGGTTGTAGAATTGTAAAATTAAGTGATTAATCAAAATTTCCAAGATACTATTCCTTTTCCAATGCTTTGTTCTAAAAAAGAAAAGATAAAAGGTCAGGAACCTCCACATATTACATGAATGACACAGGCAACCATTTATATATAAAGTTTACATTTCTTCTAGTAACTGGAAAGTCACTGGTGCTATTAAACAAACATATACATATCATTAATGTATATATTCTATAAAAAGGGTTTTGTTTCTCCTATCATTTAACATTCTATGGTCAGTAAAGTACAGTGTACATCACAAAAAACTGATAGATTGAATGAGCGCATTTATCCAACAGATGTAAACTTCCACAAATATTGAAAATTTTCAAGAAAACTTAATTTTCAGGTTCTTCAGATTTATAGATAGCCAGAGTACTACACAAAAAACAAAATTCCTGACACTGCACTACTGTATTTCAGAGTACTGTACTGTTTAACAACTTTCGGTGGACCAGCACTAATGCTTTTCTCAAAATAATGATTATCATCAGAATATGAAGTTATGAATTTTTGCATAATTAAATTTGTGAAAAAATTGCAAATTTTGTTCATATTAACAAGTACAAGATGATATAGTTTGATTAATAATACTGTACTGCACACATCATTGTCATTCCTAAAAACCCCCTTTAATTCATATTACGCTACATAACATTCAAATCCACTGCGCTTGTAGAATCTCAGAAAAGGGGAAACATTGATAAGGAATAACTCAACTAATGAATATTAAGGAATTATTTGATGAATTGCACCCAACTACGGGTATATAATATTAATTGTATGTACTCGTAGCATTAAGGATAACTCAAGGTACAGTGGGGTATGCTATAACGAATCTAACTGGTTCTAGAACATTGTTCGTTATAGCATTCGTTCGTTATAGGATTAATCCGTTCCAGGCCCCCAAATACAACCACTTAACACTGAAAAATATAATATAAAATTGTAAAAATTGTAAAAAAGTGCATAAATATGCATCTAAACCCCTGAAATAAAGAATATCATTAATATTTGTAATAAAAAAACAATTAGAAATTTTTTTTTTTAATAATGTTCGTTGTAGGAGTTTCGTTCGTTATAGCATTCTCAATTTTATAGGTAAAACCGTTCGTTATAGGAATATTCGTAGTAGGATCCGTTCGTTATAGCATACCCCACTGTATCTATAGGATGGTTGTGAGAGTCCAATTGATCCGAGCTAGTGTACTATCCGGGCTAAGTGTAGATCGTGGTTTGAAGGTCATACTATTTACGTCTGTGAATGTTTAGTGAACATAACTTCTGCAGATATCAGATGAAAATACATGAGAACAATGATCTGGAAAAAGGATAAATGTACCAGAACTATGTGAGGTGTTGGAAGTGACCAAGAACCTATACTTGAAAGGAAATATCTTGTATGCATCGGTGTGAACTTAATACACCTTGTTATCTCGTGTGATGTATACCCACGACAAGTACAGTGAAAATAGAATCTTATGTCTGTGTGCAATGTGTGAGAGGAGGGTCCCTAATTACAGTTTTATGTGAAGTGGATATACCCACTCTATGAACATTCGGCTTTTGTTTCAGGGTAGCATCCTTTGTACCCGGACTGCAGGTTTGAGTTAATGATATAGCCCAATTAATTTCCCCAGGAACTGTCAAACCTGTGCTGTACTAGTATGTAATGTAGGATTAAGATATGTATTTATAAGGCATAAGGTCACAATAAACAGGAAAGTGTTCATGTGAGAACCATGGGAAATCAAAGTGAAAATTAAAAATTGGAAACTGTAGGCCTACACGATGAGAGGCGGCAGGACACTGCCCTCAGTATCCTCCGTCTTCTCACCGAAACAGGTCAGTGTCTTCCATCGGGCTACATCCAACCCTAAAAAGGCTTATATAGCAGTTATTACAGCTTAAAACTTTGCCTGATGTATAAAGTGAAGTAGTAATGTGTTAGAGTGGGTGATAACGGCCCACCAGGCATTATTTCTCAGTATCCTCCGTCTTCTCACCGAAACAGGTCCCATGCGGTCTGAGCGCCTTTCTGTACGTCGGCCATTACTCCCATGTGAAGAGCGGGGACGCCATTATGCCCATCCACTGTGAACCTGTGGGTTCCCTGCCTATCACCCCCCTACTAATATGTCGAGAAGATTCGCGGTCGTCATTTGGAGCAACCGATACTACCAGGAGTAGAAACAGTACTGGTATGACTACTGGTGGAGCACTCGTTATACTCACCGAGGGCGGTGTGCGAACGAGGTGCCTGATATGTGTACCTAGAAATCACAAGGAGTCCCATACTTGCAGGTGTGGAGTGTAACCAGGGTGTGGTGAGATGGTATTACAAGGAGGTGAGATGGTGCTATAATGTATAATAATCTAAGGCGCTATATTCCAAACAGGTGGAGCAGTCTGATGTGTTGAGTGTTATTGTAAGAAGGGATGACCGAGGTAAGGAGATCACTGATTGTTATGAGCAATAAGTATGTGGATGACACGCAATTAATGTAAGACGTCTGTTGTTGAGCAGTGTAACTAAAATCATAGTTGTTCTTCGGAGGAAGGCCAACTCTTCTGGTATTTGGACGGAATGCAATATGTTTTAGAAGGAATAAATTAGTTAAGACATGTTATTGTTTCGCCTTTCTTTCCCTTATCGATTTGATCAATGAAAAACCCAACCCAATGCCTAGTTCACTCTGCCCGCTACCTAACGAGCTACATACTGTCTAGAGGGGGTCTGGTGGCAGCGACCTTAAAATTAAGAATACCCCTGTAAAAGTAAGTTATCCCCTTAGAATTAGTGACCCCAGAATCTGGCAGTATAATACTATACAACTAATTTATGCCTAGTTCACTTATTAGCTACAACAAATTTAAAGTGCTATAGGATGTTAAATAATAAAATATTGAACAAAAGAGGACTTACTCAATCTCATCTATATGAAATTTACCATGCTGTGGGTAAGGTAGTACACGTAAGTTGATCTGTAGCCTGGCTGCCACCTTCATGGGCACCCCGAGTTCCTGTCACACACACAGACACATCCATTACTTACTTAGGTTTTTGCTTGTAATATGGGCAAATGATTGGAAATAGACAATAAGGTTAGGGTTCAGTAAAAAAAAAAAAAAAAAAAAAAAGGGAGCCTTGATATTTACAATTACCGTACTGTTTTCTCTTAGATTCATGATCCTGATATGTTATGGTCCACTTAGAGCATACTCTGTATATATGAAATACTTATCAAGGACAATTTAAAACAACATTTATAATTCATCTGTAGGTAAAACTTCCCTTCATTTTTTTTAAAGCATCAATAACAAAGGTTCTCTGATTTCATTAAAAATCAAAGTTGTGTCAGACTAACCTCTTGTTATCCTATGGTTATTCAAGACATTCTGTAGTAACAGTATCTTTATTGCACCATAAGACTTTATTTTTCTAAGTACAGTACAGGCAATTATGAAGATCCAGTTTACATATGGAGCTATATATTTTTTGCCCTATGTGTTGATTTATGTACTGTACAGTAAATCCAATGTTACGAGTTTTGGTTTTCACAGCATTGGAGGATACCAAGGTATTGAGACAGACATCTCAGGGATTACTGTACTGGGCTTGGTCTGTTTGTAAAAACAAACTAAAAAAATATACAATTTTGCATTATGTATATTTAGAGTTGTTAACTAAGCTAGACATAAAAGACAGTGGCAAGATGCTGTCAGAATATTTCAACTATGGGAACGATAATGTGTCTATTATCCCAAAGTCTGATGTGATGTCTATGGAAAGAATAAAATGTTTAATGAATAAGTTTAGCATTTCTTATTCAGATAAAACCAAATAAAAAATTAAATCCAGTGAAAACAAAACATCTTAAAATGCATTTGCTGTACGGAAATTGTGGTAGACTTACTGTTGGTGCATCATTATGAAATTAAAAGCCTTTGTCAAGCCTGGGCCTCACAGTCTCACACTGCATCATTTCCGAGTCCTCCAGTACATGAAATTCACTCTTTGATGTTTATTATTGGTTAGTATATAATAATTTTAAATAATTTGTCATTTAAATATGTACTTTAGCATTTTAAGATGTTTTCTCGTTGTAAGACTGTATCCGAGATCTAATAATGGGAGTCTATGGGAAAAATGTGATCCAATTTACAAGAAACCAATAAATTGAAAAATTCTGCACTTTGACAACAAAGAATTAAACTGTGTCACTGCTGGAGTTGGTGTTAACCAGCTGAACTAACAATTGAAGTGTACAATATACAAAATCTATATTTTCTGAAGTGGACGAGGGGATAGCAGACTCTGGCATTACACAGATAATGAATGCATACTGTCACATGTAACCAAAAGTGTTGGTGTTAGATGCACGTTTAATTTGTTTTACATAATGTTTCAGTAAATTTTTATGTAAAAGCTGTAAAGTTCCCCTAAAATTTGTTGATAAGCAACCTGGCTTGCCAGGTAATACTTTTACTTTTACTTTTATCCTCTTCGCCACTGATCGGCTTGTTAGCCGCTTGGGCGATCGGTCACGTCTCTGATTACTTTTCCTTTTCATTTATCTTCTTCACCAAAAGATCGGCTCACTAGCCGCCCGGGCGATCGGTCACGTCTCTGTCACGCACTGTTGGCAAATACTGGGCATGCACCGGCTCCTGAATGTACCTGAACCCGCTCCAGTGTTGGTCAAGTCTTGTCTTGAAAGAGCTCACACTCAGTGCCATCACAACACTCTCTGGTAGATTGTTCCAAGAGTTTACAATCCTCACTCCAAAAAAATTTGCCCTCACGGTTTTCTGTCTTGCGGCTTCTTCAATCTTGAGCTGTGACCCCTTGTGGGGTGAGCGTCCGCCAGCTTCAAGTAAGGACACTCAACTGAGTAGTGCCCCCTGAGATGCTTATACACCTCAACTAGGTCCCCCCTTGCCCGTCTGTAGTATAAGCTAGGCAAGTTCAGGCACTCCAATCTCTCAGGGTAGCTGAGGTGCTGAAGTGCAGGCACCAGTCTGGTGGCCCTCCTTTGAACATTTTCAACCAACTGACAGTCCCTAGCATATCTCGGGGACTAGATGGGGAAGCACTTCACTCCTGAAGATCGTTACAAGGGACGGACCGTCTAGATATCTGAACGACCTTCTTATAAGACCCAATAATTTATTTGCCTGATTTACCTTCTTCTCACAATGGCCCGAGAACTTCAGCTCATTGTCAACATACACACCTAGGTCCTTCTCACACACAGTCTCAACTAGTGCAGTTTCTTCATCCCGTTGGGATATATGATACGCCTCCTTACAGTAGTGATGAGCAAATAATTATCCACCAGTTCACTCACAGTAATTATTAATTACTGTGAGTGAACTTTACACAACATAAGTTTTATTATGTCATACCTATTAATTTTGCTCACTAAACTGTTTCATCGGTGATACTCAAATTCCATTTTACCATCCAGTTTTCCAACCCCTCTGGCTGAGGACATCCTGAATTTGCTGTGTTTTACCATATTTTTGGTAAATTATCCATGCCTTTTTTGTGGGTTTCAATGGAATGTAGACTACAAAGAATTCTCTCTTCCCACAACCTCTTCCTAAGAGAGAATTCTGATGCTGTATGTATATATTCCATTGGAAAAATTCAGGACGATGAGGCTGGGTCTAATCATAGTATTCAGTCTCTTGAACAGGAAGAAACTGTTAGGACTGACTTCATGCTGTCCACATCTTGGCAACCACTTCCATCTGGGGCAAAAGTGTTGGTTACCATGAGTGGAAACAGGCTGCTGTCGACTGCCATGCAGCTGCTGGATAACATTGAGTGTAAGGATGACCCCAACAGGCCATGGATAACATTGGTAAGATCTAAGTCTTCTTTGTTTTCTACTACATCTGAATCTGTGGATTCCTTATTCAAAATATTTTATGAAAATGTCTCTAAGCTTCCTGATATCTCAGCAACTATAAAGAGTCAGGAAGGACAAGCAACTTTGGGTCATCATTCTTTGTTTTTGGAAGGTGATACCAGAATTAAAGTTGGGGGAGCTCCAGAAATGGTTGTGAAACACATCCCCATTTTCCCCATAAGATGAAAAATTCACTTAATGCGATTTGAGTTATGCGAGGTTTTTGCAGAACATAACCATAGTATACAGCAAGGGTCAGGTGTACTATATTAACTCTTCCCTAATATACTGTATTTATTAAAAACTTATCCGTGTTTTATTACAAACAAAGCCAAGGGACCTCAAATTTGTACAGTCCGAGATGTTGTTTGTGTTTGATTGTTTGCTGTGGCATTTGCTTGTGCCAATTGGCGACGGTTATTAAATGGTGGGCAAGTGGCCACCAGTAAGGTTAGGAAGGAATAAATGGGGCAACTCAAAGGTTCCCAGTATTGTAGGTGGAAAAGAGAATTCTAGCTAAAACTTTGCGATTGAAATTGATTTTCCATCTACTTGACAATTCCAGTAGATAAAAAAAATTCAGGGATCAAGGAATGACCTGTATCCCTGTTTTTACTAAACAGCTTATTTTCACAGAGAATGAGTCCCTGTGGGCTGATTCTGATTCTCTCTTAAGAGTTCACAGAATTCTTAACCCAGAACTGAAGATTTTGTGCTTAATTAAAAAAACCAAACATGCCTAAACCTAAACCCCTGTAACTCCCATATTATGTTTCTCAAATCTCTCTGTTTTTTACTACAGATTTTGTCCTCCTATCCACCAACAAATAAACTACATTAAAAATAATACCCCCTTTACACTTACTGTTTCACTAACTGTCTAGTAAACTTGCATACAAATATTTCTTAAGAATTTGTATCCTTACCGGTACAATATCAATGATAAAGGAATGTTTGCCTTCTTGGGGGTCCAGCCCACTGACACCATCCAGCAAGAATGGGTCAGCATTAAGGAAGTGCGGAAAGGATACGAAGGCTGGAGCACCCATACGACATGACTCTGCATTCACAAGACCTGGAAAGACCCCCAAAAGATATACATACTGCTCTTATTTATAGTTTATGGCATAACCTGTTAATCTTTATGAGTATTAAAAAAAGCAATCTGTGTTTTAATCTGTGTGGCATTAATTATTATATATATTACCTGTGAGAACATTTATGGATGTATGTTACAGGTGAATGTTTCAATAGTAAGGATATACTGTAGGTGTGCGTGTCATCAGTTGGGAATGGAATCACAATAGGTCCAAGATATGTGCACGAGTTACCGTACAGAATCTGTCAAAATTTAACATAATTTCTTGAGAAAATGTTAAAAATACCAGAAATATCATTTTTTCACGAAGAAAAACAAAACAAAATTTTTTTAAATGTCATAAGTGATTGATGAATTAACTCCACACTACAATTACATGAAAAGAAAAGAGGCAAAATTGTTCAATTTACAAAGATTAAAATGAATTCATTTACCCAAGGGGTCACAGGTGTAAATTATCATATTATTAGGGGCACGTGTGTGTGTCTTTCATTTGGGGAAGTAGGTGCAAGCGTCCCACTCACCTGTGGGGGCACAAGTGTGTTTGACACAATAACATTCATTGCCGGAAACAACACTTCCATTGGCAAAGGTGTGGTTGCTGCCCCAGAAACGGTAACCCTGAAGTTTGGCAACATCTGTGATATCTTCCTTGTAGAACAGCTTCATACTCCTGTAGGGAAAGTTATTTGTATAGGAAGAAGTGAAGAGAAACCTAAAATACTACCTCAATAGCACAAGTGAACACAATCAACTATGTGGAAGTTATCAAATCTAACAAATTAATTCACCAAAATCAAATTTTATACAAGAATCTATAAATCCTCCTGACATGGAGTCATTTCTTACTTTTAATTTTGGAATTTTCACTTTGTACTTTTATGTCGATTTTCCTGGGAAAAAAAATTAAACTCAAATCCCAAAATTTAATACAGGGGGTACCCGGGTTATGAATGGGTTCCGTTCCCAAGGATGTTCGTAAGTCTTAACATATGCTATATGCATACCGTACTTACAAAACAGTCTCGATAAAACCACACAGGAAAAGGCAACTGAATTTACAGGGACTGAGAGAGGCTTATATAGAAGTTAAGGTGTTCCAGTGTTACCCTTTACCTGTGTGGTTTTATTGAGATTCATCTTGTTCACGTTTACATTGTGGACTTACATGAATTACTAAACAATGTTTAAAATCCCACTATTTCCTAACCTAAGTCCCCTAAAAAAAAAGAGGGTCATCAGGTAAATAAAATACAGTAGTACTGTAAATTTCAAGTTTAACCCTGTTCGTATCGGCAGGTGTTCATAAGTCGGGGACCTCTTGTAATTCCTAAAAAAATAAATACAGTACAGTAATTCCGTGTTTTTTTTATCACGGTTTTGACCATTTGCGTTTTTTTTACTAAAAAATTATATATACAGGTATATGTAAAATTTCCTTTAAAAACAAAAATTTAAATTTCGGGCCATTTTTTATATTC
>NW_024716442.1:0-7922 GCF_018991925.1 Homarus americanus | reverse complement strand
TCCTCTCAACACTGTCAACACCCAGTTCAACAAAAAACTGAAGTCCCTATTGAGAGGCAAAGCTACACTCATTAAACATCTTACTTCAACGTCCCCTCCACTGCCATACATGTACGGTGTCATCAAGACCCACAAGCCCAATAACCCAGCAAGACCCATCATAAGCTCAGTTGGGTCAATCTCTTATAAACTATCTAAATGGTTAGTTTCTTTACTAAATCCCCTAGTTGGCAACATTTCTAACTCCAATATCAAGAATAATATGGATCTGGTTGATAAACTCAATAACTTACACATTAATCATGATTTTAAACTAGTCAGCTTTGATGTAACGTCACTCTTTACAAAGGTCCCAGTTGATGATTTACTAGAGTTCCTCATAGATTCCCTGGATAACATTTCACTGCCCGTCTCGAAAGACGACCTCATCGAACTCATCAAACTATGTATTAAGGATTGCAAATTCGAATTCAACGGGGAATATTATGCTCAAAAATTTGGTATGGCAATGGGTAATCCACTCTCACCTGTATTAAGCAACCTATATATGGAATTCTTTGAAAAGAAACTATTAAGTAATATTTTATCACCCTCAGCAGTCTGGTTTAGATATGTTGATGATGTATTATGTCTCTGGCCATGTAATGAGGACCTAAAAGCTTTCCTGCCACAACTTAACAACTTAGCCCCCTCGATCAAATTCACTGTGGAATTAGAGCAAGACTGTAAATTGCCATTCCTAGACTGTCTGATACACAGAATAGGTAACACTTTTAAGTTCAGTATTTATAGAAAACCAACTAATGTGTGTTCATACATTCATTATTATTCTGTCCACCATAATAAAGTCAAACAGTCAGTATTCTCAACAATGTTTTTACGCGCCTTGAGAATTTGCAGTTCGGAATTCATCGATGAGGAATACAAATATATATATAATATTGGCTCAAACCTTAAATACCCTAGATCTTTCATAGACAAATGCTTAAACATTACTAAGAAAACTTTTTATAGAACTGACCCCAAGCCCACCCATGACCATAAGAATATCTTAATATTACCATTTCACAAAAATTTCTCACACATTCCTGCACAGCTAAAAACCTGGAACGTCAATGTGGCATTTAAAAACTCATGCACTGTTAAACAAATGTTAATCAAGAACTCCCCCAACAACACAATTGGTTGCATTTATAAAGTTCCTTGCAAGGAATGTAATATGTTTTACTTCGGCCAGACAGGTAAAGATCTTGCAACTAGAATTAAACAACACAAATACAGTGCCAGGACAGGCCAGGAATCCAATGCTCTGTTTGTTCATTTGAGGGATAACAAGCATTGCATTGACTGGGATAATGCCTCCTCAATATTACCATGTAATTCAATTGATAGTAGGAACATCATAGAATCTAGTCTTATTAAACATAACGAAGCATTCAACATGAATTTGAGTAACGGCTTGTACAAGCTGGACAACTTTGTAATTAAGAAGATTTGTGATCAGGTGAGAAGGCCGGGTCACTTGACCATCTGACCTGACCACCAACCGTTGTGTGCTATTTAAAGATTAGTAGGATCATTACCTAATACCTGACCATTGTGGACCTGGTCTCACCCTCCTCTGTATATATACACCTTGATTTGTATTACTCTCTCTAGTCTGTACTCACCCCTGAAGATGTGAATTACACGAAAGCGCTTGGGAACTTCGCGGTTTTCTTTCTTTCCTTGTGCTATCAGCATATGTTCATGGACGGTGAATTTACAGTGATTTACTTGCATATATATATGTTTATATATATATATATATATATATATATATATATATATATATATATATATATATATATATATATATATATATATATATATATATATATATATATATATATATATATATATATATATATATATATATATATATATATATATATATATATATATATATATATATATATATATATATAAGTTGTACCCCACTTAACGCGGTCAATTGAACCCAGAGGGTCCCGTGTTAAGTGAAATCCGCGTTAAGTGAACAACAGAACATATGGGATTAATTCCAATAGAAACCAGCCCGACCCCCAAACTCCACTTTTTGACGACACATAACTATGTTGTAGTAAAAATTTTATCTTAACTTTATGATGGTATGAAAAAACAAGTAATATAGAAGAGGTTAGGCTAGGAAAAATAAAGGTTAACATAGGAAAAATGAAGGTTAAGTTAGAGAAACTAAAAATTTTGTGTAACACTTACGGTTGTAGAAGAGATGGGTCGGCATACGGGGATGGAGGCTGGTTCCGAGGCAGAGGGCAGATTACTGGCCCTCAGGTGAATCACCATTACTAGGTGAATCACCATTACTAGGTGAATCACCATCACTGTCACTTACAGTTGTCAGGGCTTCCCTGACAAATCCCTCAAAGTCAACTTCACTTTCACTATCACTGGCTTGGGCTGGCTGTGGTGGGTTGCGGGCGAAGAACTCGGTTATGCTTTGCTGACGGCTGGCGTTGATGTTGTCATGAATTTGTCCCGTTAGTTCGGTCCCTCAAGCTTCTAAATATTAATGTTGTTTTCAAGTATGACTCCACCATTACCAATATGTTAATAAGGAATAGCCCAAGTTTGAATGTAAATGGAAGTGTTTATTGTATTCCATGTAGCAAATGCAATTGTAATTATGTAGGTCAGACAGGAAAAACACTGCAGCTCAGAATCAAACAACATAAGTATAATATCAGAACTGCATCTGAAAGCAGTGCCTTGTTTGTTCATGTTAGGAATAATAATCACCCCATTGCTTGGGAAAAAAGCTAGAAGTATTCAAATCATCTTGTGTCACTGAAAGACTTCTTTGTTGAAGTTGGGGTTTGATTAAGGAATTAAAATCAATAAACCTTAGTGATGGTCAGTTCAAAACTGATAATATGTTACATAAATTTATTTGTCAGTGGCCCAAGGTTAAAAATGCTTTGAAAACCTTTGATCTAGATGTATGATAGTTATTTTGTGGGTCCCTTTTTTCTGACCTGACTTGGCTAGTCACGTCACCACCCTTCTCTTAAGCTCCTCTACGTGTGTGTTGGTGTGGGGATTAGTGGATGTCATCATTTTGACCTGACCTCATGTTTTAAGGTCACCCTGTATATTTAAGCCTCTCTCTGTCCATGTAATCCAGTTGCCTCTGAAGATGTCTTGAATAAAGACGAAAGCTAAGGTACTCCGTTGTTTCCATTTTCCCGTGTGATTTTATTTATCTTATCCAATGCCATTGTGATTACATGATATAGCAGCAGCAGCATATATATATATATATATATATATATATATATATATGTATATATATATATAATATATATATATATATATATATATATATATATATATATATATATATATATATATATATATATATATATACACATATATATATACATATATACATATATATATATATATACATATATATATTATTTTGCCAGATGATCATCATCTCTGGTTCCTAAGGTTTTAACAAATCAAGCTTCTGATAAAGAAGAAGAAGGCACCGCCTCATTGTGTAATATTTTATTTAATGCGTAACTTGTAGTTATATACAGTATGGCTTCTGTACTTTGTATATTTGAATTACTTGTATGTGCTTTGTTGTATCGTGTAAATTTTTTTGAAATTAGGAAATACATTTGTATATATATACTACTGTAGATTTCCTAAATATCATCCACATTTACAAACCTGCTTTTTATTTACGAATATTACACTTGATGTGGGCTACATTATACTTTAGTAAATAATAATAATATTTTTCCATATTAATAGAAGGAAACTAAAACATTTATAATATCTACTATGTATAATCCAAAATTCCTTAAAAGTATTATTCTTTTTTTTATCATTCGTCTCAGTAGCGGTAGAGTAAGGGGACAAAGGAATGCCCTGCCCTGGGTGCCCAGTACTCTAGGGACGATTGTGTATTTTACTTTTACTGCATATTTATTTATCTCTGGAAGGAAGGGGTGCCAGTGGATAGGTCCGCCCCGAGTGCCAAATACTCTAGGAACGCTCCTGCGTGTGATGCCATTAAATCTTTCGACCCGTGACCTCGCCAGATGTAGAAGTGTTTACAGACAAGTCCTGGCTCTGCTGAGTGGACTGCCTTTGGCAGGTGGTGGTGCCCGCCCCGCCATGAGACAGACCGCCCTCTCTCATGAGGCTGTGAAGACCAGACTTCTGCTCGCACTGATGAACACCGACTCACAATTCTGTCCGAGAATTTGTGCTGGGACAATTTACTCAGTACTGTTGTCTCTTGGAACACCACACTGATCTGCATTGACCCGCACTTGTAAGTACAGCCAAGTGATGACATACCCCTCGGTACTGAAATATTGTTGACTTAATTACACCTACTCGTTTCTGCCTTATCTGGAGTAATAAGACAATGCAGAATGAAGCATAACTAAGATTAATAGAGTTATGAACTTTGTGTAATGTCACTATGTTTAATAAATTGTAATTAAGATAAAATTGTGTGAGACCAACTCATTATGTATCAGATGGATCACCATGTAATATTATGAACATCTCCTCTGTAGGTTTTGACCACATCAATAAATATTGAATGTGTCAAAAGAAGAGTTTCAATCTATCCATTCGACTTGCCCGTCACCTGAACGACCTTAACCAAGGCGTTTACAGTTATGTAATATACAAATATCAAATACAGGTTGTACCTCTCCAGTCCGGCAACCTCGGGACCTGACCGGTGCCGGACCATGGAAATTTCCGGACCATGGAAATTCACTCTTTTCCTGGATAGATAGTGACTTGTGCTTATGCTTGGAAGCACTAGCACCACTTTCTCTGCTTCGTGGTCTCTTTGAAGACATATTGAAGGGTTAAATGTCGTACAGTAGCTTCTCAAATTTCGCGAGTTTTTAATTCAACGTTTTTTATTGGAACACACACACACACACACACAAAACAAAACAATTCAAAATTTTGACGGCGGAAACTCGAATTTGGACGGGTTTGAACGACTCACCAATGTTCAGACGACGTGCACAATCGTGTAAACAGCATCATTTCTCTTATGTACAAAAGACTCATTATTGTTTATTACTGAATGTCTGTTTGATTGAATTAATGTTTGTGTGTGCAAAATGAGCAATACAATTCACTAAAAATACGTAGAATATTAAAACACACGAGGAGACGAGACGGCTTTGTTTTCGTTGTTTACAAAACCAGTGACTGACTGGATCTACATATAAAACTGAAGAAAATAAGACCCTGGTTGTAGCTGTAGTAAAATTAATATGGTTGTTTTAAGTAATGTTATTTAATGTTAATAAATGGAACAATAGAAGTAGCTAACGATAATGGTAAAGAAAAAATGAGAGATCGCGTATGTAAGTGCGCATGCGCACATGTGAAAACATATCGTCATTACTCTACATAAGAATATGAAAGCAACACTTATTTACTGCTCATATATATTGAAGGGTTAAATGTTGTACTCTGTATAGACAAGGGAGAGAGAGAGAGAGAGAGAGAGAGAGAGAGAGAGAGAGAGAGAGAGAGAGAGAGAGAGAGAGAGCAGCCAAACTGCCGGATGTAAACAAACCTTAATTTCCCGCGGCTTTGTTGTTGTTGTTTTTTACGGGATTAGTCCACCCGGGCATAGGTCACTGACCCACATTGGGGCCTGAGGGGCAAAAATTTAATACTCCTGTAATAATAATAATACTAATTCACGTAAGTTAAAAAAAAAAAAAGGCTGCCGATCTACCTATTGAACAAACTAAAATCGTTCCGGACCACGGGAGTTTCCGGACCACAGAATGCCGGACTAGAGAGGTACAACCTGTAGTGTATTGTGCATAATAAATATATTTCTGAATATCTTTAAGAGTTGTGAGGGATAAAAGCTTCACCCATTCTACTCTCACTGCACAGTAAGTCAGTGAAGAGTTGTTCATTGAAGGAAATTGTGAATATTTAAGTTTTAATGAAGAATGGTTTGGTTAGGTTAGGTTAGGTTAGGTTAGGTTATGTGAAGACATTCATAAGCCGGAACACAGGCTATAAATATTTTTTATGTGTAATAGTCCACCCGGGCACAGGTCATGACCCACAACAGGGCCTAGGGGAGGGAAGAGTAAAAATAAATTTTAAAAATATAAACTAAAAAGGTTATATTAATGTACACCGCCAGAGAAGCATCTTGTTAAGAGTGAGACAGATTGTATGGAAACACAGAAGAAGGCAGAGCATTCAACAGTGTGAGGAAAGAAGGATGTACTATAATGGGTTATTATAGTGTGACCCACATCCACACTGTGGGCAAGACACCAGCCCATGGTACACAGGATGCTACTTGTTAACAGAGGCTTTACTGTATAATTGAATCAATGTTGAGAGAAACCTAACCTAACCTAACCAAACCTAGCCGGGTTACTACGCCCAGTATTGATTCATCTTGTTTTGGTAATGAATATTGACGCCGGTCCTGGATTATGTCAACAATTGTATATAATTGTTCTTCCTCTATGAATTTCTTTGTTATCATCTAACAACACAGCCAGGTTGTAACACAGTACCATAAATCATTATAATTTGACCATAATTATAGTAATAAAAGTAACTTATGATGTACAAGGAGAGATTTATCCTCTTCCGTAAAAACTCGTCCAGTCATAGTTGCCGCCATAATCTTGTAAACATTACTCTCGATGGCGACTGGCTGCCGTAATGGTGTAGATGAAACGTGATTGGCTGGATTTTCAGTGTTTGAATCTTTGCTCCTAACTGAAGAAAAAACGGAACAGATTACCAGATCCAGTGTTCAAGCCGATGTTCTGAATATGGGTAATAATCCACTGGAAGAAATCTAGACTCAAGGAATCCTGATCCGCACACCCGAGTCGAGCTCAAATCCCAGGCTCAAACTACCGTCCTGAATTTGGGTCTATTGACAGGTAGACAACTATAGACAGAGAGACAACTAGATGGAGAAACAAAATGTACTATAAGTAATATTTCACATAGTGTGTTGTGTTACACCAGGTGGAGGGGTGAGAGGCAGCCGTTCACTACCTCCAACTATTGCTGTCTCAAGTTTGTAAGTCATATTAACTAGACTGTACAATATTATATTTTCATCAATGAGTTCTGATATAATAATAATTTTTAGGGTAATTGCTTCGTTTGGTAGATAATTAGGTGACTAGGCGAGAACTACTTTGTCTGGCGCACATCACTTGTCTTTCTCGGTGGTGATGCGGCGGTACACAGCCAATCATCTCCACTCAACGCCAGTCACCAGTGTAGGTTTATGAGCCACACAGATCAGGCGGCTGCTCTCAGGTCCACAAAAAACGTCAAATTACACCATATAATAGGAAGTTCTTTCTGTTTAATATGCCGGGGGTTCTGGAAGGTTAGGTTAGGTTAGGTCAAGTTTGTTTGGTTAGGTTGGCAAGGTCTTCTAACAATGTTTCTGCCACTTGCATTTGTTATCAAATATGGTTAGGTTAGGTTAGGCTATGTCACGTTTAATTCAGAAATAACCAAGTTTTAACACATTTTACATAACTGGGACAGTGTTCACTACAAAACAGTGAAATTGAAACATTTTTAAATTAGTTTAATATTGAGCGGGTGTTAAGTGTTGCAGTAGTGGGTGTTGCTTCTGGTAACATGTGTTGGTGGTGACTCAGTGACTCTCAGCTGGTGTTAAGTGTTGCAGTAGTGGGTGTTGCTTCTGGTAACATGTGTTGGTGGTGAATCAGCTGGTGTTAGTGGGTGTTGCTTCTGGTAACATGTGTTGGTGGTGACTCAGCTGGTGTTAGTGGGTGTTGCTTCTGGTAACATGTGGTGGTGGTGACTCAGCTGGTGTTAGTGGGTGTTGGTTC
>NW_024716441.1:0-16652 GCF_018991925.1 Homarus americanus | reverse complement strand
TTTGTTATACTCGATCAGGGGACTTTGTTATATTCGATCAGGAGGCTTTGTTATACTCGATCAGGGGACTTTGTTATACTCGACCAGGGGACATTGTTATACTCGATCAAGGGACTTTGTTATACTCGAACAGGGATCTTTTTTATACTTGACCAATGGACTTTGTTATACTCGATGAGGGGCCTTTGTTATACTCGATGAGGGGACTTTGTTATACTCGACCAGGGGATTTTGTTATACTCAATCAGGAGATATGTTATACTCGATCAGGGGACTTTGTTATACTCAACCAGAGGACTTTGTTATACTCGATCAGGGGACTTTGTTATATGCGATCAGGAGACTTTGTTATACTCGATTAGGGGCCTTTGTTATACTCGATGAGGGGACTTTATTATACTCGACCAGGGAACTTTGCTATAGTCGACCAGGGGCCTTTGTTATATTTGATGAGGGGGTTTTGTTATACTCGACCAGGGGACTTTGATATGCTCGATCAGGGGACTTTGTTATACTCGATCAGGGGATATGTTATGCTCGATCAGGGGACTTTGTTATACTCGATCAGGGGACATTGTTATATTTGATTAGGGGACTTTGTTATACTCGATTAGGGGACTTTGTTATACTCGATCAGGGGACTTTGTTATACTAGATCAGGGGACTTTGTTATACTCGATTAGAGGCCTTTTTGGACTCGATTAGGGGACTTTGTTATACTCGATCAGGGCACTTTGCTATACTCAACCAGGGGACTTTGTTATACTCGAGCAGTGGGCTTTGTTATACTCGATTAGAGGCCTTTTTTAGACTCGATCAGGGGACTTTGTTATACTTGAGCAGGGGGCTTTGTTATACACGATCAGGGGACTTTGTTATACTCGATCAGGAGGCTTTGTTATACTCGATCAGGGGACTTTGCTACACTCGACCAGGGGACTTTGTTATACTCGAGTAGGGGGCTTTGTTATACTCGATTAGGGGACTTTGTTATGCTCGATGAGGAGGCTTTGTTATACTCGATCAGGGGACTTTGTTATACTCGATTAGGGGACTTTGTTATACACGACCAGGGAACTTTTTTATCCTTGACCAATGGACTTTGTTATACTCGATGAGGGCCTTTGTTATACTCGATGAGGGGACTTTGTTATACTCGACCAGGGGACTTTGTTATACTCGACCAGGGGACTTTGTTATACTCGATCAGGGGACTTTTTTATACTCGACCAGAGGACTTTGTTATACACAATCAGGGAATATGTTATACTTGATCAAGGGACTTTGTTATACTCAACAAGGGGACTTTGTTATACTCGATCAGGGGACTTTGTTATACTCTAAAGGGGACTTTGTTATACTCGATCAGGGGACTTTGTTATACTCGATCAGAGGACTTTGTCTTACTCGATCAGGGCCCTTTGCTATACCTGGATTAGGGGACCCCTGTTATACTCTTCGATCAGACGTTTTGTTATTCGGATCAGGGGATCCTTGCTACCTCGAATCAGGGGACTTTGTTATACTCGAACAGGGGACTTTATTATACTCAACCAGGGGACTTTGTTATACTCGATCAGAGGCCTTTGTTATACTAGAACAGGGGACTTTGTTACACTCGATTAGGGGCCTTTTTTGGACTCGATGAGGGGCCTTTGTTATACTCGATCAGGAGACTGTTATACTCGATCAGGTGACTTTCTTATACTCGAGCAGGGGGCTTTGTTATATTCGATCAGGGGACTTTGTTATACTCTATTAGGAGGCTTTGTTATACTTGATCAGGGGACTTTGCTATACTCGACCAGGGGACTTTGTTATAAACGAACCGGGAACTTTTTTATACTCGACCAAGGGACTTATTTAAACTTGACCAGAGGACTTTGTTATATTCGATTAGGGGACTTTGTTATACTCGATCAGGGGACTTTGTTATACTCGAGCAGGGGACTTTGTTATACTCGACCAGGGGACTTTTTATACTTGATCAGGACACTTTGTCATACTCGATCAGTGGACTTTCCTATATTTGACCAATGGACTTTGCTATACTCGACGAGGGGTCTTTGTTATACTCCCCATCAGGGACTGTTATATTCTGACCAGGGACTTTGTTGTACCGATCAGGGACTTTTGTTATACCCGATCAAGGACTTTTGTTACACTCGATCAGGGGACTTTGTTATACTCGACCAGGGGCCTTTGTTATACTCGATTAGGGGACTTTGTTATACTCGATAAGGGAACTTTGTTATACTCGAAAGGGGAATTTGTTATACTCGATAAGGGGACTTTGATAGACTCGAACTGGGGACTTTGTTATACTCGACCAGGGGACTTTGTTGTACTCGATAATGGGATTTTGTTATACTCGATCAGGGGACTTTGTTATACTCGATCAGGGGGCTTTGTTATACTCGATCAAAAGCCTTTGTTATACTCGATCAGGGAAGCTTGTTATACTCGATCAGGGGACTGTGTTATACTCGATCAGGAGGCTTTGTTATACTCGATCAGGGGACTTTGTTATACTCGACCAGGGGACATTGTTATACTCGGTCAAGGGACTTTGTTATACTCGACCAGGGATCTTTTTTATACTTGACCAATGGACTTTGTTATACTCGATGAGGGGCCTTTGTTATACTCGATCAGGGGACTTTGTTATATGCGATCAGGAGACTTTGTTATACTCGATTAGGGGCCTTTGTTATACTCGATGAGGGGACTTTATTATACTCGGCCAGGGGACTTTGCTATAGTCGACCAGGGGCCTTTGTTATATTTGATGAGGGGGTTTTGTTATACTCGACCAGGGGACTTTGATATGCTCGATCAGGGGACTTTGTTATACTCTATCAGGGGATATGTTATGCTCGATCAGGGGACTTTGTTATGCTCGATCAGGGGACATTGTTATATTTGATTAGGGGACTTTGTTATACTCGATTAGGGGACTTTGTTATACTTGATCAGAGGACTTTGATATACTCGACCAGGGGCCTTTGTTATGCTCGATTAGAAAACTTTGTTATACTCGACCAGGGGACTTTGTTATACTCCACCAGGGCTTTTGTTATACTTGATCAGGGTATATGTTATACTCGATCAAGGGACTTTGTTATACTCGGTAGAGGGGACTTTGTTATATTCGATCAGGGGATTTTGTTATACACGACCAGGGGACTTTGTTATACGCGATCAGGGGACTTTTTTATACTCGACCAGAGGACTTTGTTATACTCGATCAGGGGATATGTTATACTCGATCAGGGGACTTTGTTATACTCAACCAGAGGAATTTGTTATACTCGATCAGGGGACTTTGTTATACTCAATCAGGGGACTTTGTTATACTCGATTAGGGGCCTTTGTTATACTTGATGAGGGGGTTTTGTTTTACTCGACCAGGGGACGTTTTATACTTGATCAGGAGACTTTGTCATACTCGATCAGTGGACTTTCCGATATTTGACCAATGGACTTTGCTATACTCGACGAGGGGTCTTTGTTATATCGATCAGGGGACTTTGTTATACTCGACCAGGGGACTTTGTTGTACACGATCAGGGGGACTTTGTCATATTCGACCAGAGGACTTTGTTATACTCGATCAGGGGATATGTTATACTCGAACAGAGGACTTTGCTATACTCGATCAGGGGACTTTGTTATACTTGATTAGGGGACTATGTTATACTCGATCAGGGTCTTTGTTATACTTGTTCAGAGGACTTTATTATACTCGAAAAGGGGCCCTTGTTATGCTCGATTAGAAAACTTTGTTATACTCGACCAGGGGACTTTGTTATACTCCACCAGGGACTTTGTTATACTCGATCAGGGGATATGTTATACTCGACAACGGGACTTTGTTATACTCGATAATGCGGCTTTGTTATACTCGATCAGGAGACTTTCTTATACTCGATGAGGGGCCTTTGTTATACTCGATTAGATTAGGGCCTTTTGTTATACTTCTGATCAGGTGACTTCTGTTATACTCGATTAGAGGCCTTTTTGGACCTCGCTGATCAGGGACTTTTTGTTATACCGGAGCAGGGAGCTTGTTATACCGGATCAGGGACTTTGTTATACTCGATCAGGAGTGCTTTGTTATACTCGATGAGGGGACTTTGCTATACTCGACCAGGGGATTCCCTGCTATATCGAGCAGGGCTTTGTTATACTCGATCAGGAGGCTTTGTTATACTCCATTAGGGGACTTTGCTATACTTGAAAAGGGGACTTTGTTATACTCGATTAGGGGAATTTGTTATACTCGACCAGTGAACTTTTTTATACTTGACCAATGGACTTTGTTATACTCGATGAGGGGCCTTTGTTATACTCGACCAGGGGACTTTGCTATAGTCGACCAGGGGACTTTGTTATACTCGATTAGGGGACTTTGTTATACTCGACCAGGGACTTTGTTATACTCGATTAGGGGACTTTGTTATACTCGATTAGGGGAGTTTGTTATACTCGATGAGGAGGCTTTGTTATACTCGACCAGGGGACTTTGCTATAGTCGACCAGGGGACTTTGTTATACTCGATTAGGGGACTTTGTTATACTCGATCAGGAAACTTTGTCTTACTCGATCAGGGCCCTTTGCAATACTCGACCGGGGGACTTTGTTATAAACGATCAGGGGACTTTGGTATGCTCGATCTAAGGACTTTGTTATACTGGGCCAGGGAACTTTTTTATACTCGATAAGGGACTTTGTTACACTGGTCCAGGGGACATTTTTATACTCGATCAGGGGACTTTGTTATACTCGATCAAGGGACTTTTGTTACACTCGATCAGGGGACTTTGTTATACTCGACCAGGGGCCTTTGTTATACTCGATTAGGGGACTTTGTTATACTCGATAAGGGAACTTTGTTATACTCAATAAGGGGAATTTGTTAAACTCGATAAGGGGACTTTGATAGACTCGAACTGGGGACTTTGTTATACTCGAGCAGGGGACTTCGTTATACTCGAGCAGGGGACTTTGTTATACTCGATGAGGGGACTTTGCTATACTCGACCAGGGGACTTCGTTATACTCGAGCAGGGGACTTTGTTATACTCGACCAGGGGCCTTTGTTATACTCGATTAGGGGACTTTGTTATACTCGATAAGGGAACTTTGTTATACTCAATAAGGGGAATTTGTTATACTCGATAAGGGGACTTTGATAGACTCGAACTGGGGACTTTGTTATACTCGACCAGGTGACTTTATTGTACTCGATAATGGGATTTTGTTATACTCGATCAGGGTACTTTGTTATACTCGATCAGGGGGCTTTGTTATACTCGATCAAAAGCCTTTGTTATACTCGATCAGGGGAGTTTGTTATACTCGATCAGGGGACTGTGTTATACTCGATCAGGAGGCTTTGTTATACTCGATTAGGGGACTTTGTTATACTCGACCAGGGGACATTGTTATACTCTATCAAGGGATTTGTTATACTCGAACAGGGATCTTTTTTATACTTGACCAATGGACTTTGTTATACTCGATGAGGGGCCTTTGTTATACTCGATGAGGGGACTTTGTTAAACTCGACCAGGGGATTTTGTTATACTTAATCAGGAGATATGTTATACTCGATCAGGGGACTTTGTTTTACTCAACCAGAGGACTTTGTTATACTCGATCAGGGGACTTTGTTATATGCGATCATGAGACTTTGTTATACTCGATTAGGGGCCTTTGTTATACTCGATGAGGGGACTTTATTATACTCGACGAGGGGACTTTGCTATAGTCGACCAGGGGCCTTTGTTATATTTGATGAGGGGGTTTTGTTATACTCGACCAGGGGACTTTGATATGCTCGATCAGGGGACTTTGTTATACTCGATCAGGGGATATGTTATACTCGATCAGGGGACTTTGTTATACTCAACCAGAGAACTTTGTTATACTCGGTCAGGGGACTTTGTTATACTCAATCAGGGGACTTTGTTATACTCGATTAGGGGACTTTGTTATACTTGATGAGGGGGTATTGTTTTACTCGACCAGGGGACTTTTTATACTTGATCAGGAGACTTTGTCATACTCGATCAGTGGACTTTCCTATATTTGACCAATGGACTTTGCTATACTCGACGAGGGGTCTTTGTTATACTCGATCAGGGGACTTTGTTATACTCGACCAGGGGACTTTGCTATACTCGATCAGGGGACTTTGTCATATTCGACCAGAGGACTTTGTTATACTCGATCAGGGGATATGTTATACTCGAACAGAGGACTTTGCTATACTGGATCAGGGGACTTTGTTATACTTGATTAGGGGACTATGTTATACTCGATCAGGGGACTTTGTTATACTTGATCAGAGGACTTTGTTATACTCGACAAGGGGCCTTTGTTATGCTCGATTAGAAAACTTTGTTATACTCGACCAGGGACTTTGTTATACTCCACCAGGGACTTTGTTATACTCGATCAGGGGATATGTTATACTCGACAACGGGACTTTGTTATACTCGATAATGCGGCTTTGTTATACTCGATGAGGGGCCTTTGTTATACTCGATGAGGGGCCTTTGTTATAGATTAGGGCCTTTGTTATACTAGATCAGGGGACTTTGTTATACTCGATTAGAGGGCCTTTTTGACCTCGATCAGGGGCCTTTGTTATACTCGAGTAGGGAGCTTTGTTATACTCGATCAGGGAACTTTGTTATACTCGATAAGGAGGCTTTGTTATACTCGATGAGGGGACTTTGCTATACTCGACCAGGGGACTTCGTTATACTCGAGCAGGGGGCTTTGTTATACTCGATTAGGGGACTTTGTTATACTTGATCAGGAGGCTTTGTTATACTCCATCAGGGGACTTTGCTATACTCGAAAAGGGGACTTTGGTATACTCGATTAGGGGACTTTGTTATACTCGACCAGTGAACTTTTTTATACTTGACAAATGGACTTTGTTATACTCGATGAGGGGCCTTTGTTATACTCGACCAGGGGACTTTGCTATAGTCGACCAGGGGACTTTGTTATACTCGATTAGGGGACTTTGTTTTACTTGACCAGAATACTTTGTTATACTCGTCGAGGGGCTTTTTTATACTCGATCAGGGGACTTTGTTATATTCGATCAGGGGACTTTGTCTTACTCGATCAGGGCCCTTTGCTATACTCGACCGGGGGACTTTGTTATAAACGATCAGGGGACTTTGGTATGCTCGATCTAGGGACTTTGTTATACTGGGCCAGGGAACTTTTTTATACTCGATAAGGGACTTTGTTACACTGGTCCAGGGGACATTTTTATACTCGATCAGGGACTTTGTTATACTCGATCAAGGGACTTTTGTTATACTCGATCAGGGGACTTTTTATACTCGACCAGGGGCCTTTGTTATACTCGATTAGGGGACTTTGTTATACTCGATAAGGGAACTTTGTTATACTCGATAAGGGGAATTTCTTATACTCGATAAGGGACTTTGATAGACTCGAACTGGGGACTTTGTTATACTCGACCAGGGGACTTTGTTGTCCTCCATAATGGGATTTTGTTATACTCGATCAGGAGACTTTGTTATACTCGTTCAGGGGGCTTTGTTATACTCGATCAAAAGCCTTTGTTATACTCGATCAGGGGAGTTTGTTTTACTCGATCAGGGGACTGTGTTATACTCGATCAGGAGGCTTTGTTATACTCGACCAGGGGATTTTGTTATACTCAATCAGGAGATATGTTATACTCGATCAGGGGACTTTGTTATACTCAACCAGGGGACTTTGTTATACTCGATCAGGGGACTTTGTTATATGCGATCCGGAGACTTTGTTATACTCGATTAGGGGCCTTTGTCATACTCGATGAGGGGACTTTATTATACTCGACCAGGGGACTTTGCTATAGTCGACCAGGGACTTTGTTATACTCGATTAGGGGACTTTGTTATACTCGACCAGGGGACTTTTTTATACTTGATCAGGGGAATTTGTCTTACTCGACCAGAGGCCTTTGTTATACTCGATCGGGGGACTTTGTTATACTCGATGAGTGGACTTTACTATATTTGACCAACGGACTTTGCTATACTCGATGAGGGGCCTTTGTTATACTCGATCAGGGGACTTTGTTATTCTCGATCAGAGGACTTTATTATACTCGACGAGGGGCCTTTTTATACTCGATTACAAAACTTTGTTATACTCGACCAGGAGACTTTGTGATACTCGATCAGGGGACTTTGTTATACTCCTCCAGGGACTTTGTTATATTCGATCAGGGGATATGTAATACTCGATCAGGGGACTTTGTTATACTCGATCAGGGGTCTTTGGTATACTCGTCCAGGGGGCTTTGTTATACTCGATCAGGGGACTTTGTTATATTCGATCAGGGGACTTTGTCTTATTCGATCATGGCCTTTGTTATACTTGACCAGGGGACTTTGTTTCACTCGATCATGGCCCTTTGCTATACTCGACCAGGGGACTTTGTTATAATCGATCAGGGGACATTGTTATGCTCGATCTGGGACTTTGTTATACTCGATCAGTGGACTTTCCTATATTTGACCAATGGACTTTGCTATACTCGATGAGGGGCCTTTGTTATACTCGATCAGGAGAATTTGTTATACTCGACCAGGGGACCTTGTTATACACTATCAGGGGACTTTGTCATACTCGACCAGAGGACTTTGTTATACTCGATCAGAGGATATGTTAAACTCGATCAGGGGACTTTGTTACTCGATCAGGGGACTTTGTCTCACTCGATAAGGGGACTTTGTTAGACTCGAACTGGGGACTTTGTTATACTCGACCAGGGGACTTTGTTATACTCGATAAGGCGGCTTTGTTATACTCGATCAGGGGACTTTTTTATACTTGAACAGAGGACTTTGTTATACTCGATTAGGGGACTTTGTTATACTCGACTTGGGGACTTTTTTATACTTGACCAATGGACTTTGTTATACTCAATGAGGGGCCGTTGTTATACACGACCAGGGGACTTTGATATACGCGATCAGGGATCTTTTTTATTCTCGACCAGTGGATCTCTTGTTATACTCGATCAGGGATATGTTATGCTCGATCAGGGACTTGTTGTACCTAACCAGAGGACTTTTGTTATACTTGGATCAGGAGTTTGTTATACTCAATCAGGGACTCTGTTACCCGATTATTAGGGACTTGTTATACTCGATGAGGGAGCTTTTGTTATACCGACCAGAGGACTTTTGATATACTGGACCAGGGGAATTTGTTATACTCAATCAGGGGCTTGTTATACCGACGAGGACTTCTTTCTATACTTGATCAGGGACTTTGTCATACCCGATCAGTGCGGACTTTGCTTCTGGACCAATGGACTTTGTTATACTCGATGAAAAGGCCTTTTGTTATACTCGATCACTGGGCTTTGTTATACACGACCAGGGGACTTTGTTATACTCGTTCAGGGGTCTTTGTTATAATCGACCAGAGGACTTTGTTATACTCGATCAGGGGATATGTTATACTCGATCAGGGGACTTTGTTTTTCTCGATTAGGGGACTTTGTTATACTTGATCATAGGACTTTGTTATACTCAAACAGGGGCCTTTGTTATACTCGATTAGAAAACTTTGTTATACTCGACCAGGGGACTTTGTTATACTCCACCAGGACTTTTTTATACTGATCAGGATATGTTTTACCGATCAGGGACCCTTGTTATACTCCGTTCAGGGACTTTATTATAATTTCCGTCCAGGGGGCTTTGTTATACTAGCATCAGAGGACTTTGTTATACTCGATGAGGGGACTTTGACTTACTCGATGAGGAACCTTTGTTATACTCGACCAGTGGACTTTGTTATAATCGATTAGGGGACTTTGTTATGCTCGATCTGGGGAATTTGTTAAACTGGGCCAGGAGACGTTGTTATACTCTATCAGGATATGCTATACTCGACCAGGAGACTTTGTGATACTCGATCAGGGGACTTTGTTATACTCCACCAGGAACTTTGTTATATTCGATCAGGGGATATGTAATACTCGATCAGGGGACTTTGTTATACACGATCAGGGGTCTTTGTTATACTCGTCCAGGGGGCTTTGTTATACTCGATCAGGGGACTTTGTTATATTCGATCATGGGACTTTGTCTTACTCGATCAGGGCCTTTGTTATACTTGACCAGGGGACTTTGTTTCACTCGATCATGGCCCTTTGCTATACTCGACCAGGGGACTTTGTTATAATCGATCAGGGGACTTTGTTATGCTCGATCTGGGACTTTGTTATACTCGATCAGTGGACTTTCCTATAATTGACCAATGGACTTTGCTATACTCGATGAGGGGCCTTTGTTATACTCGATCAGGGGACTTTGTTATACTCGACTAGGGGACTTTGTTATACTCAATCAGGGGACTTTGTCATACTCGACCAGAGGACTTTGTTATACTCGATCAGAGGATATGTCATACTCGATCAGGGGACTTTGTTATACTCGATCAGGGGACTTTGTTATACTTGATTAGGGGACTTTGTTATACTCGTCCAGGGGGCTTTGTTATACTCGATCAGGGGACTTTGTTACTCGATCAGGGGACTTTGTCTCACTCGATAAGGGGACTTTGTTAGACTCGAACAGGGGACTTTGTTATACTCGACCAGGGGACTTTGTTATACTCGATAAGGCGGTTTTGTTATACTCGATCAGGGGACTTTTTTATACTCGAACAGAGGGCTTTGTTATACTCGATTAGGGGACTTTATTATACTCGACCAGGGGACTTTTTTATACTTGACCAATGGACTTTGTTATACTCAATGAGGGGCCTTTGTTATACTCGATCAGGGGACTTGGTTATACACGACATGGGGACTTTGTTATACGCGATCAGGGATCTTTTTTATTCTCGGCCAGTGGACTTTGTTATACTCGATCAGGGGATATGTTATACTCGATCAGGGGACTTTGTTGTACTCAACCAGAGGACTTTGTTATACTCGATCAGGGGAGTTTGTTATACTTAATCAGGGGACTCTGTTATACTCGATTAGGGGACTTTGTTATACTCGATGAGGGAGCTTTGTTATACTCGACCAGAGGACTTTGCTATACTGGACCAGGGGAATTTGTTATACTCGATCAGGGGGCTTTGTTATACTCGACGAGGGGACTTTTTTATACTTGATCAGGGGACTTTGTCATACTCGATCAGTGGACTTTCCAAAATTTGACCAATGGACTTTGCTATACTCGATGGGGGGCCTTTGTTATACTCGATCACTGGGCTTTGTTATACACGACCAGGGGACTTTGTTATACTCGTTCAGGGGTCTTTGTTATACTCAACCAGAGGACTTTGTTATACTCGATCAGGGGATATGTTATACTCGATCAGAGGACGTTGTTTTACTCGATTAGGGGACTGTGTTATACTTGATCATAGGACTTTGTTATACTCAACCAGGGGCCTTTGTTATACTCGATTAGAACACTTTGTTATACTGGACCAGGGGACTTTGTTATACTCCACCAGGGACATTTTTATACTCGATCAGGGGATATGTTTTACTCGATCAGGGGACCTTGTTATACTCGGTTCAGGGGACTTTGTTATACTCGTCCAGGGGGCTTTGTTATACTAGGATCAGGGTCTTTGTTATGCTCGATCAGGGGACTTTGTCTTACTCGATCAGGGCCCTTTTGTTACACTCAATCAGGGGACTTTGTTATACTCGATCAGCGGACTTTGTTATTCTCGATCTGGGGATTTTGTTATACTCGTTCAGGGGACTTTGTTATACTTGATTAGGGGACTTTGTTATTCCCGATGAGGGGCCTTTGTTAAACTCGATGAGGGGCCTTTGTTATACTCGACCAGGGGAATTTGTTATACCCGACCAGGGGACTTTGTTATACTCGATCAGGGGCCTTGGTTAAACTCGATCAGGGGACTTTTGTTATACTCGATCAGGGACTTTTGTTATACCTCGGATCAGAGGACTTTGTTACACTGGACAAGGGACATTTTTATACTCGATCATCAGGGACTTTTGTTATACTACCAGACTTGCTAATTCGATCAGGGGACTTTGTTATACTCGACCAGGGGCTCTTGTTATAATGGATCAGGGGACTTTGTTATACGCGATCAGGAGACTTTGTTATACTCTGATTAGGGCCTTTTGTGATTCTCGATCAGGGGACTTTGTTATACTCCACCAGACTTTGGTTATATTCGATCAGGGATATGTAATACTGATCAGGGACTTTGTTATACACTTCTATCAGGGGTCTTTGTTATACTCGTCCAGGGGGCTTTGTTATACTCGATCAGGGGACTTTGTCTCATTCGATCAGGTCCTTTGTTATACTCGACCTGGGGACTTTGTTATAATCGATCAGGGTACTTTGTTACGCTCGATCTGGGGACTTTGTTATACTGGGCCAGGAAACTTTGCAATACTCGATCAGGGGATATGTCATACTCGATCAGGGGACTTTGTTATACTGGACCAGGGGACTTTGTTATACTCGATCATGGGACATTGTTATATTCGATCAGGGAACTTTGTTATACTCGTCCTGGGGGCTTTGTTATACTCGATTAGGGGACTTTGTTATACTCGATCAGGGCCCTTTGCTATTCTCGACCAGGGGACTTTGTTATAATCGATCAGGGGACATTGTTATGCTCGATCTGGGACTTTTTTATACTCGATCAGTGGACTTTCCTATATTTGACCAATGGACTTTGCTAAACTCGATGAGGGGCCTTGGTTATACTCGATCAGGGGACTTTGTTATACTCGACCAGGGGACTTTGTTATACTCGATCAGGGGACTTTGTCATACTCGACCAGAGTATTTTGTTATACTCGATCAGAGGATATGTTATACTCGATCAGGGGACTTTGTTATACTCGATAAGGGGACTTTGTTATACTTGTTTAGGGGACTTCGCGTACTCGGATATGGGGACTTTTTGTTACACTGGACCAGGAGACATTTTTTATGCCTGATTAGGGACTTTGTTATTCTCGATCAGACTTTTTGATAACCCCATCAGGAACTTTTTTGTTATACTCCAATTAGGCCTTTGTTACATTCTCGATTAGGACTCTGCTATACTCGACCAGGGGACATTGTTATACTCGATTAGGCGGCTTTGTCATACTCGATCTGGACCTTCTTATACTCGATCTGGACCTTCTTATACTCGATGAGGGGCCTTTGTTATACTCGATGAGGGGCCTTTGTTATACTAGATAAGGGGACTTTGTTATACTCGATCAGAGGCCTTTTTTAGACTCGATCAGGGGACTTTGTTATACTTGAGCAGGGGCTGAAAGTTAAGGCCATTTGATTAGGGACTTGTTATACCTGATCAGAGGTTTTGCCGGTACCGACTAGTACTTTGCCAGCCTCGACCAGGGGACTTTGTTATACTCGAGTAGGGGGCTTTGTTATACTCGATTAGGGGACTTTGTTATGCTCGATGAGGAGGCTTTGTTATACTCGATCAGGGGACTTTTTTATACTCGACCAGAGGACTTTGTTATACACAATCAGGGAATATGTTATACTTGATTAAGGGACTTTGTTATACTCAACTAGGGGACTTTGTTATACTCGATCAGGGGACTTTGTTATTCTCCAAAGGGGACTTTGTTATACTCGATCAGGGGACTTTGTTATACTCGATTAGTGGCCTTTGTTATACTCGATGAGGGGGCTTTGTTATACTCGACCAGGGGACTTGCTATAATCGACTAGGGGACTTTTTTATACTCAATCAGGGGACTTTCTTAAATTGGACCAGGGGACATATTTATACTTGATAAGGGGACTTTGTTTTACTCGTTCAGGGGAGTTTTGTTATACTAGATCAGGAAACTTTTGTTACACTCGATCAAGGGAATTTGTTATACTCGACCAGGGGCCTTTGTCATACTCGACCAGAAGACTTTGTTATACTCGATCAGAGGATATGTTATACTCGATCAGGGGGCTTTGTTATACTCGATGAGGGGACTTGGTTATACACAACCAGGGGACTTTCTTATACGCGATCAGGGATCTTTTTTATTCGCGACCAGTGGACTTTGTTATACTCGATCAGGGGATATGTTATACTCGATCACGGGACTTTGTTGTACTCAACCAGAGGACTTTGTTATACTCGATCAGGGGACTTTGTTATACTCAATCAGGGGACTCTGTTATACTCGATTAGGGGCCTTTGTTATACTCGATGAGGGGGCTTTGTTATACTCGACCAGGGGACTTTGCTATACTCGACCAGGGGAATTTGTTCTACTCGATCAGGGGACTTTGTTATACTCGACGAGGGTACTTTTTTATACTTGGTCAGGGGACTTTGTCATACTCGATCAGTG
This sequence comes from Homarus americanus, assembly GCF_018991925.1. Taxonomy (NCBI): domain Eukaryota; kingdom Metazoa; phylum Arthropoda; class Malacostraca; order Decapoda; family Nephropidae; genus Homarus; species Homarus americanus. Next base: position 2,256 of record NW_024716441.1, on the reverse strand, counting down.
GAGTTTCCTATATTTGACCAATCGACTTTGCTATACTCGATGAGGGGCCTTTGTTATACTCGATCACTGGGCTTTGTTATACACGACCAGGGGACTTTGTTATACTCGTTCAGGGGTCTTTGTTATACTCGACCAGAGAAATTTGTTATACTCGATCAGGGGATATGTTATACTCGATCAGGGGAATTTGTTTTACTCGATTAGGGGACTTTGTTATACTTGATCATAGCACTTTGTTATACTCAACCAGGGGCCTTTGTTATACTCGATTAGAAAACTTTGTTATACTCGACCAGGGGACTTTGTTATACTCCACCAGGGACTTTTTTATACTCGATCAGGGGATATGTTTTACTCGATCAGGGAACTTTTTTATACTCGGTTCAGGGGACTTTGTTATACTCGTCCAGGGGGCTTTGTTATACTAGGATCAGGGGACTTTGTTATACTCGATCAGGAGGCTTTGTTATACTTGATGAGGGGACTTTGCTACACTCGAGCAGGGGGCTTTGTTATACACGAGATCAGGGGGACTTTGTTATACTCTGGATCAGGAGGCTTTTGTTATACTCGGGATCAGGGGACTTTGCTACACTCGACCTCAGGGGATTTTTGGTTATACACCTGAGTAGGGCTTTGTTATACTCTATCAGACTTTTGTTATACCTGATGAGATGAGGCTTTGTTATAATTTGACCAGGGGACTTCCTTTGGTTATACTCGATCATGAGAATTTTTATACCTCGACTCAGAGGACTTTGTTATACACAATCAGAAGGGTGTTATACTTCTGGATCAAGGACTTTTGTTATACTCAACTAGGGACTTTGTTATACTTGATCAGGACTTTGTTATACTCTTTAAAGGGGACTTTGTTATACTCCGGATCAGGGACTTTGTTATACTCTGATTAGTGGCCTTTGTTATACTTGTTGAGGGGGCTTTGTTATACTCGACCAGGGGACTTGCTATACTAGATCAGGGGACTTTTGTTACACTCGATCTTGGGACTTTGTTATACTCGACCAGGGGCCTATGTCATACTCGACCAGAGGACTTTGTTATACTCGATCAGATGATATGTTATACTCGATCAGGGGGTTTTGTTATACTCGATGAGGGGACTTTGCTATACTCGACCAGGGGACTTTGTTATACTCGATTAGGGGACTTTGTTATACTCGACCAGGGGACTTTTTTATACTTGATCAGTGACTTTGTCATACTCGATCTGTGGACTTTCCTATATTTGACGAATGGACTTTGTTATACTCGATGAGAGGCCTTTGTTATACTCGATCAGGGGACTTTGTTATACTTGATTAGGGGACTTTGTTATACTCCATGAGGAGACTTTGTTACACTGGACCAGGGTCTAGCGTATTGCCAGATACCCAAAGAATGTTCTATATTACTGAGGGTATATACAAACACTTGTTGTCTTTAACAGTAGGTTCTATTCTCGTACGGGAGATATGTACACAGTAGGACGCAGAAGCCTGTGGTCACGCCACCAGGACTCGGTCTTCACTACTTCTATCTATGTATTACTACGCGCTGGCCTGTACAGATGCCAGCATTCACAAGCTGAATACATAAAGTATAAATGTGATAATTTATATACATAATATGGTGCACAATAAATAGAATATTACATAGAATTAATACATGTTCTGTAATACTTTACTATACATAATTAATAAGTGTAATATAAGAGTAATATAATAATATACAGCTGAAGGTACTACTTTGTGTCCATATATATCATTTACAGGGGACATTTTTATACTCGATTAGGGGATTTTGTTATTCTCGATAAGGGGACTTTTGTTACACTCGATCAGGGAACTTTGTTATACTCGACCAGGGACCTTTGTTATACTCGATTAGGGGACTTTGTTATACTCGATAAGGGGACTTTGTTATATTCGATCAGGGGAATTTGTTATACTCGATAAGGGGACTTTGTTAGACTCGAACAGGGGACTTTGTTATACTCGACCAGGGGACTTTGTTACACTCGATTAGGCGGCTTTGTTATACTCGATCAGGGGACTTTCTTATACTTGATGAGGGGCCTTCGTTATACTCGATCAGGTTCCTTTATTATACTAGATCAGAGGACTTTGTTATACTCGATTAGAGGCCTTTTTCGACTCGATCAGGGGACTTTGTTATACTCGAGGAGGGGGCTTTGTTATACTCGATCAGGGGACTTTGTTATACTCGATGAGGAGGCTTTGTTATACTCGATCA
>NW_024716440.1:0-14755 GCF_018991925.1 Homarus americanus | reverse complement strand
TCAGATTTTCTGGAACCTGCAGCAATAGTTGCTGCAACATGTCATTTTGGCAGTGCTGCTGATCTGTTGTAATGGATCTACGGATCTTATTAACTTCGCTGGTGTCCACTTCCCCTGTTGCATTCTGGGCTATTATGTGGTCAGTGAGGGCTGCAGTGAGCTTAAGTGAATTTTGATGTTCAGAGTCAGCAATCTCCTCTGGATTAGTTAGTCCCATCCCTCCCAGTCTTGGTGGAAGTGCAAGAAGTGTTCTTTCTACTAGGGTTAAGTCGTGGTGTTTCACTAGTTTGGGAATGAACTTGACACTGATTGCTTCTTCCAAAGGGTGGAGGAGGGGTCGGATCTCAGGGATGGTACGCATCAGGTAGTTCCAACGATGCTTGACTCCATGTGTGAATGCTGCAAAGGCCGCATGTGGCTCTGTGTTAGGAATCTCCGATAGAGCATGGATTTCGCTAACCCACTCATTCACCTTTCCCCCTACGTACTGGGTCTTGAAGTCCGTAGTGCCAATTACTGCGCCTAGATGCCTTTGGCCGTCCTTAGTTATTTTGACCTCACTTTCGCCGAAAACCTCCACAGCCCGATCATAATGATCTGGCTTCACGATGAGGAAGGATTTGCTGGCGTTAGGGTGGTACCCTATATGTGGACCTCGCGATGTTACCAGGTTCCACCACTTTTTGATGTCCTCCACTTTTCCTGCTCCTGTGAGGTCATCAGCATATGCCACTTGTTTGACCCCAGTTGTTTCAAACTTTATTTCTTGTTGGAGCACTGATAGGCCTATTGCATACATTGCCATTGCAACGGGGTCCCCCTGTGTTGTTCCCTCGGTCGACTGTAGGATGGTATCACCTCGTAGAGCCTTGTTGTTTACTATGTAGAGGTCTGAAGGATTCCTATACGAATTTTCAACATACATCGCAAAGCTAGAACACTTGATCTTGTTATATGTTGAAAGTCCAGAGTCGGCTGCCTCCCCACCAGCCTGGTGGCCAGCACACCTCAGGTTCCCTGCTGCTGCCCTGACATCATCCTTTACCACCTCCATTATACACTTTCCGATGATCCGCCTCAGCACTTCCCCCACCCCTATAGGTCTACATCCTGGATTCTTTTCCAGAGGAATAAGGCGGCAGGCCGTCAGAGCCTGGAGGTGATGGCAGCAAGAGGATGCAAGCTTTCTTGCAAGGGTGGCAATGGCAGTGCAGAGATCGCTTGCTACAGGGCCAAACTTGTTTGTGCTGAGGATGACTCTCCAACCGTTTGCGTCCAGACCTGAAGGGCCGGCTCCGCCTCGAGTCTTCAGTGCCTTTTTCCACACCATCTCTCCTGTTATTTTCTCGAACAGGACAGCGTTTGGTGGGATATAAGCACCCTGGAGCCTGATGCCTTCATCTTCGCTTGCAGGGGGATGTTTCTCTTTCAATAGTTTTAATGTCGCTCTGTTTATTGGCATCACTCCACCGGAGGATTCATGTGTGAGAGATCTTACCGCGAGAGACACTTTTCCCACACGCATTTTGTTCCCAAATTGTCTTGCCACGTCATCGGTGTTTTGCTTTCCGTCACCCGTAGATTTTAGTCTCTCCTGCAGTGTTCTTGCTTCACATAGGAGATCATCTAGGGCCCCAGTCTGCCACATTGTCAACCTTCTCTTCATTGCTGCCACATTTTCTTTGTGCTTAGCCTTTGTGTGTGTCCTCTGACAAAATAGATGTGGTATTATTGCCAGTATTTGAAGAGCTAGGGGGGCGAGGAAGCGGTCCTGAGTGTAATCAGTCATGAAGTGAGTCATCTCCCGAATCATTTCTTTGGTGGCCGCACACTTGGGTGGTTCAAATAAGTTAGCGGGCGACCACTTGACAATTTCTGAGTAGGTTTCTTTGACCCATACGCCTGCATTTTCCATCGACATGCCATTCCACTGAGGCGGCTGTCTCTCATTCTCCTCGTGGACACCTGCTACTGAGGGAGCAGCATTTATTAGTACTACATTATCGGGTTGAGTAGACTCACTGCTATCATTTCGGATATCATCGGGTAGTTGGGTCCCGGCGATATCCACTGTGGCCGCCTGTGTCGGCTCCCTGCGACGTGGGTTCCGGCACTGGTCTAGCTTCCTGCAATTCACACATGGTCGGTTATTTCTCGCACAAACACAATTTGTGCAGTTTTGGTTCGGGCTAGCACAGACGCAGCAAGGAATGTTACCAGGCATAGTGACCAGCACCTTGGGCGACGGTAACGTCCGCCTCCGGACATCTGATTTAGTCCCAGGCACAAGATTATACTGGTTCTTATGAGGGAAGGGCGGAGAGGTGACAGGCTGGACTGGTGTGTCCAGGTAGTAGGGGCATACGTGTGCGCGTGGGTGTGTAGGTTACCCCCCCTAATAGCGACCATCCATACATCAGAATGATACACTATGGACAAGAGTTTGTCACACCAGGCACTAGTTTATATTTCCTTGGCACAAATAACCACTATTTATATGGTCTCACTGGTGTAATATCAGTTATGTATACTCACTAGGTTCGTCGAGACCCTACATTAAGAGTCCGTTACTATGGTGGTGGGGGCGACCGCATGGGCAGCACTCTCGGCCCCATAGGGGCGATAGTCTCGGGACCACCCCTGTCACAGTAGGCCTAACGACACTGACCTTGGCGCCGAGCCTTCTCATTATCCTACCACTGACCCAGCACAGGTCACCACTCACATGGTGAACGCCGGTGAACACACGGAATATTTACAATTTATGCCGTAAGGGATGAGGAGAAACCTTGGGTGGCAATGCTTAGGGTGACATCCGATATTCACGGACACATTGTCAAATTCCCGCTCCCACACAACGAGTATGTCCCCACCAATAACACTTTAGATCAGGAGGGACGGTCCACGACACCCACGCCGCGCTGGCCGCCTACTACTACTACTACTACTACTACTACTACTACTACTACTACTACTACTACTACTACTACTACTACTACTACTACTACTTTTTTTTTTTTAAACGTGGCCTCCAGCCTCCCCCAATAGCCAAACCTTCGCCACCATTTATTTACCTTAATATTAAATATCCTAATACATAAGAAGCTATCCTATCTGTGTTAATTTAGTTGAGCCGCAGATCCATGCGGCACTCAGTGACTGTAGCCTCATAGTCAATATCTGCAGCAGTTGTCGGAGTAGGGGCAGAAGCTCTCGTTCCCCTGAGGCAGAGCAAAGCCGACCGAAGGAGAGAGAAGGACAGTCGACATCTCATCCAGGCTGTGACATAACTTCTGGGCTGCTGCTTCTGTTCGGAGATCAGCTCCGCGAGTCTGGTGTAGAAACATCTTGCGCTTGGGCCCATCCCACCAGAGGTTGTGAACACTAGCGGAGTGAAGCTGCCTTGATCGACATTTTGAATTCTCTCCCCATATGCCCTTCTCTTGTCGTTCTCGTTCCTCCTATGTGCAGCATCGAGAGCTAGGTTACGGTGACAAACGGCCATGGGATCAAAAATCCTGATGTCGAAGAAGGCTCGCTGTCCCCGCGTCCAGAATCCTCGAGCACTGACGTCCACACGGGCTTCGTTAGATGTGTTTGAAGTCCTGTGTTGGAGGATCTCGCCATCCAGTGGAAGGAGGGTCGGTTCTACCATGACGTCCCGGCAGGTTTCCTTCAACATATTTGCTGTGAGATCTCTTACCTCGTCATGCCTCATGCATATGAAGCCCCCCTTCTTGCAAACCATGGCGTGATCGCCATCATAGGAATAGCCACACACGCATTGGGAGGGCAAACCATCTACTGGCCAACCGTACCTTAGAGCAATGGCATCTGTAAATTCTTGTTTGTTAAGGCTGAAACCATTTGCCCTTATCGGTAACGTAGTTAACCAGTTCGAGGCGCCCACCTCCTGCGCTATAGCTACTTTTTTTGTCAGATTTTCTGGAACCTGCAGCAATACTTGCTGCAACATGTCATTTTGGCAGTGCTGCCGATCTGTTGTAATGGATCTACGGATCTTATTAACTTCGCTGGTGTCCACTTCCCCTGTTGCATTCTTGGCTATTATGTGGTCAGTGAGGGCTGCCGTGAGCTTAAGTGAATTTTGATGTTCAGAGTCAGCAATCTCCTCTGGATTAGTTAGTCCCATCCCTCCCAGTCTTGGTGGAAGTGCAAGAAGTGTTCTTTCTACTGGGGTTAAGTCGTGGTGTTTCACTAGTTTGGGAATGAACTTGACACTGATTGCTTCTTCCAAAGGGTGGAGGAGGGGTCGGATCTCAGGGATGGTACGCATCAGGTAGTTCCAACGATGCTTGACTCCATGTGTGAATGCTGTAAAGGCCGCATGTGGCTCTGTGTTAGCAATCTCCGATAGAGCATGGATTTCGCTAACCCACTCGTTCACCTTTCCCCCTACGTACTGGGTCTTGAAGTCCGTAGTGCCAATTACTGCGCCTAGATGTCTTTGGCTGTCCTTAGTTATTTTGACCTCACTTTCGCCGAAAACCTCCACAGCCCGATCATAATGATCTGGCTTCACGATGAGGAAGGATTTGCTGGCGTTTGGGTGGTACCCTATTTGTGGACCTCGCGATGTTACCAGGTCCCACCACTTTTTGATGTCCTCCACTTTTCCTGCTCCTGTGAGGTCATCAGCATATGCCACTTGTTTGACTCCAGTTGTTTCATACTTTATTTCTTGTTGGAGCACTGATAGGCCTATTGCATACATTGCCATTGCAACGGGATCCCCCTGTGTTGTTCCCTCGGTCGACTGTAGGATGGTATCACCTCGTAGAGCCTTGTTGTTTACTACGTAGAGGTCTGAAGGATTCCTATACGAATTTTCAACATACATCGCAAAGCCAGGACACTTGATCTTGATGTTGTGCAGTGCCGCCTTGCGGTTAAGTATGTTGAATGCGTTTGAAGCATCCACCAGGAGAACGGCCTCACAATCACGCTGCTCAAATATCAATCTCATGGCGTGAATGGCCGCCTCCCCCCCAGCCTGGTGGCCAGCACACACTTGTAGGTTCCCTGCTGCTGCCCTGACATCATCCTTTACCACCTCCATTATACACTTTCCGATGATCCGCCTCAGCACTTCCCCCACCCCTATAGGTCTACATCCTGGTTTCTTTTCCAGAGGAATAAGGCGGCAGGCCGTCAGAGCCTGGAGGTGATGGCAGCAAGAGGATGCAAGCTTTCTTGCAAGGGTGGCAATGGCAGTGCAGAGATCGCTTGCTACAGGGCCAAACTTGTTTGTGCTGAGGATGACTCTCCAACCGTTTGCATCCAGACCTGAAGGGCCGGCTCCGCCTCGAGTCTTCAGTGCCTTTTTCCACACCATCTCTCCTGTTATTTTCTTGAACAGGACAGCGTTTGGTCGGATATAAGCACCCTGGAGCCTGATGCCTTCATCTTCGCTTGCAGGGGGATGTTTCTCTTTCAATAGTTTTAATGTCGCTCTGTTTATTGGCATCACTCCACCGGAGGATTCATGTGTGAGAGATCTTACCGCGAGAGACACTTTTCCCACACGCATTTTGTTTCCAAATTGTCTTGCCACGTCATCGGTGTTTTGCTTTCCGTCACCTGTAGATTTTAGTCTCTCCTGCAGTGTTCTTGCTTCACATAGGAGATCATCTAGGGCCCCAGTCTGCCACATTGTCAACCTTCTCTTCATTGCTGCCACATTTTCTTTGTGCTTAGCCTTTGTGTGTGTCCTCTGACAAAATAGATGTGATATTATTGCCAGTATTTGAAGAGCTAGGGGGGCGAGGAAGCGGTCCTGAGTGTAATCAGTCATGAAGTGAGTCATCTCCCGAATCATTTCTTTGGTGGCCGCACACTTGGGTGGTTCAAATAAGTTAGCGGGCGACCACTTGACAATTTCTGAGTAGGTTTCTTTGACCCATACGCCGGCATTTTCCATCGACATGCCATTCCACTGAGGCGGCTGTCTCTCATTCACCTCGTGGACATCTGCTGCTATTGGTTCAGCGTTAATTCGTACTACAATTTCAGGTTGAGTAGATTCACTGCTATCATTTAGGATATCATCTGGTGGCTGGGTCCCGGCGATATCCACTGTGGCCTCCTGTGTCGGCTCCCTGCCATAAGGGTTGTGCCAATTGTTTCCCTTTCTGCAAGCCACACATGGTCGGTTGTTTCTCGCACAAACACAGCTAGTGCATTTTTGGTACTGGCTAGCACAGACACAACAATGTCTGTCACCCGGCAGAGTGTTCTGCATCTTGGGCGGCAGTTACGTCCGCCTCCGAACATCTGCTTTGGTCCCAGGCACAAGATTAAACTAGTTCTTATGAGGGAAGGGCGGAGAGGTGACAGGCTGGACTGGTGTGTCCAGGTAGTAGGGGCATACGTGCGCGCGTGGGTGTGTAGGTTACCCCCCCTAATAGCGACCATCCATACATCAGAATGATACACTATGGACAAGAGTTTGTCACACCAGGCACTAGTTTATATTTCCTTGGCACAAATAACCACTATTTATATGGTCTCACTGGTGTAATATCAGTTATGTATACTCACTAGGTTCGTCGAGACCCTACATTAAGAGTCCGTTACTATGGTGGTGGGGGGGTGGGGGCGACCGCATGGGCAGCACTCTCGGCCCCATAGGGGCGATAGTCTCGGGACCACCCCTGTCACAGTAGGCCTAACGACACTGACCTTGGCGCCGAGCCTTCTCATTATCCTACCACTGACCCAGCACAGGTCACCACTCACTTGGTGAACGCCGGTGAACACACGGAATATTTACAATTTATGCCGTAAGGGATGAGAAGAAACCTTGGGTGACAATGCTTTAGGTGACATCCGATATTCACGGACACATTGTCAAATTCCCGCTCCCACACAGCGAGTATGTCCCCACCAATAACACTTTAGGTCAGGAGGGACGGTCCACGACACCCACGCTGCGCCGGCCGCCCGCCACTGCTACTACTACTACTACTACTACTACTACTACTACTACTACTACTACTACTACTACTACTACTACTACTACTACTACTACTACTACTACTACTACTACTACTACTACTACTACTACTACTACCTAACCTAAACTTAACCTTGTCGTATATACCAGTTACTACGACTACTACTACTGCGACTACGTGGCCTCCAGCCTCCCCCAATAGCCACACCTTCGCCACCATTTATTTACCTTAATATTAAATATCCTAATGCATAAGCAACTATCCTATCTGTGTTAAATTAGTTGAGCCGCAGATCGATGCGGCATTCGGTGACTGTAGCCTCATAGTCGATATCTGCAGCAGTTGACGGAGTAGGGGCAGAAGCTCTCGTTCCCCTGAGGCAGAGCAAAGCCGACCGAAGGAGAGAGAAGGACAGTCGACATCTCATCCAGGCTGTGACATAACTTCTGGGCTGCTGCTTCTGTTCGGAGATCAGCTCCGCGAGTCTGGCGTAGAAACCTCTTGCACTTGGGCCCATCCCACCAGAGGTTGTGAACACTAGAGGAGTGAAGCTGCCTTGATCAACATTTTGAATTCTCTCCCCATATGCCCTTCTCTTGTCGTTCTCGTTCCTCCTATGCGCAGCATCGAGAGCTAGGTTACGGTGACAAACGGCCATGGGATCAAAAATCCTGATGTTGAAGAAAGCTCGCTGTCCCCGCGTCCAGAATCCTCGAGCACTGACGTCCACACGGGCTTCGTTAGATGTGTTTGAAGTCCTGTGTTGGAAGATCTCGACATCCAGTGGAAGGAGGGTCGGTTCTACCATGACGTCCCGGCAGATTTCCTTCAACATATTTGCTGTGAGATCCCTTACCTCGTCATGCCTCATGCATATGAAGCCCCCCTTCTTGCAAACCATGGCGTGATCACCATCATAGGAATAGCCACACACGCATTGGGAGGGCAAACCATCTACTGGCCAACCGTACCTTAGAGCAATGGCATCTGTAAATTCTTGTTTATTAAGGCTGAAACCATTTGCCCTTATCGGTAATGTAGTTAACCAGTTCGAGGCGCCCACCTCCTGCGCTATAGCTACTTTTTTTGTCAAATTTTCTGGAACCAGCAGCAATAGTTGCTGCAACATGTCATTTTGGCTGTGCTGCCGATCTGTTGTAATGGACCTACGGATCTTATTAACTTCGCTGGTGTCCACTTCCCCTGTTGCATTCTGGGCTATTATGTGGTCAGTGAGGGCTGCCGTGAGCTTCAGTGAATTTTGATGTTCAGAGTCAGCAATCTCCTCTGGATTAGTTAGTCCCATCCCTCCCAGTCTTGGTGGAAGTGCAAGAAGTGTTCTTTCTTCTAGAGTTAAGTCGTGGTGTTTCACTAGTTTGGGAATGAACTTGACACTGATTGCTTCTTCCAAAGGGTGGAGGAGGGGACGGATCTCAGGGATGGTACGCATCAGGTAGTTCCAACGATGCTTGACTCCATGTGTGAATGCTGCAAAGGCCGCATGTGGCTCTGTGTTTGCAATCTCCGATAGAGCATGGACTTCGCTAACCCACTCATTCACCTTTCCCCCTACGTACTGGGTCTTGAAGTCCGTAGTGCCAATTACTGCGCCTAGATGTCTTTGGCCGTCCTTAGTAATTTTGACCTCACTTTCGCCGAAAACCTCCAAAGCCCGATCATACGATCTGGCTTCACGATGAGGAAGATTTGATATGCTTAGTGGTACCCTATTTGTGACCTCATGATGTTACCAGGTCCCACCACTTTTTGATGTCCTCCACTTTTCCTGCTCCTGTGAGGTCATCAGCATATGCCACTTGTTTGACCCCAGTTGTTTCATACTTTATTTCTTGTTGGAGCACTGATAAGCCTATTGCATACATTGCCATTGCAACGGGGTCCCCTTGTGTTGTTCCCTCGGTCGACTGTAGGATGGTATCACCTCGTAGAGCCTTGTTGTTTAATATGTAGAGGTCTGAAGGATTCCTATACGAATTTTCAACATACATCGCAAAGCTAGGACACTTGATCTTGATGTTGTGCAGTGCAGCCTTGCGGTTAAGTATGTTGAATGCGTTTGAAGCATCCACCAGAAGAACGGCCTCACAATCACGCTGCTCAAATATCAATCTCATGGCGTGAATGGCCGCCTCCCCACCAGCCTGGTGGCCAGCACACACTTGTAGGTTCACTTGTAGGTTCCCTGCTGCTGCCCTGACATCGTCCTTTACCACCACCTCCATTATGCACTTTCCGATGATCCGCCTCAGCACTTCCCCCACCCCTATAGGTCTACATCCTGGATTCTTTTCCAGAGGAATAAGGCGGCAGGCCGTCAGAGCCTGGAGGTGATGGCAGTAAGAGGATGCAAGCTTTCTTGCAAGGGTGGCAATGGCAGTGCAGAGTTCGCTTGCTACAGGGCCAAACTTGTTAGTGCTGAGGATGACTCTCCAACCGTTTGCATCCAGACCTGAAGGGCCGGCTCCTCCTCGAGTCTTCAGTGCCTTTTTCCACACCATCTCTCCTGTTATTTTCTCGAACAGGACAACATTTGGTGGGATATAGGCACCCTGGAGCCTGATGCCTTCATCTTCACTTGCAGGGGGATGTTTCTGTTTCAGTAGTTGTAAAGTCGCTCTGTTTATTGGCATCACCCCACCGGAAGATTCCTGAGTGAGAGATCTTACCGCGAGAGACACTTTTCCCACACGCATTTTGTTTCCAAATTTTCTTGCCACGTCATCGGTGTTTTGCTTTCCGTCACCCGTAGATTTTAGTCTCTCCTGCAGTGTTCTTGCTTCACATAGGAGATCATCTAGGGCCCCAGTCCGCCACATTGTCGATCTTCTCTTCATTGCTGCCACATTTTCTTTGTGCTTAGCCTTTGTGTGTGTCCTCTGACAAAAAAGATGTGGTATTATTGCCAGTATTTGAAGAGCTAGGGGGGCGAGGAAGCGGTCCTGAGTGTAATCAGTCATGAAGAAAGTCATCTCCCGAATCATTTCTTTGGTGGCCGCACACTTGGGTGGTTCAAATAAGTTAGCGGGCGACCACTTGACAATTTCTGAGTAGGTTTCTTTGACCTATACGCCTGCATTTTCCATCGACATGCCTTTCCACTGAGGCGGCAGTCTCTCATTCTCCTCCTGGACACCTGCTACTAAGGGAGCAGCATTTATTAGTACTACATTTTCGGGTTGAGTAGACTCACTGCTATCATTTCGGATATCATCGGGTGGTTGGGTCCCGGCGATATCCACTGTGGCCGCCTGTGTCGGCTCCCTGCGACGTGGGTTCCGACACTGGTCTAGCTTCCTGCAATTCACACATGGTCGGTTATTTCTCGCACAAACACAATTTGTGCAGTTTTGGTTCGGGCTTGCACAGACGCAGCAAGGAATGTTACCAGGCATAGTGACCAGCACCTTGGGCGACGGTAACGTCCGCCTCCGGACATCTGATTTAGTCCCAGGCACAAGATTATACTGGTTCTTATGAGGGAAGGGCGGAGAGGTGACAGGCTGGACTGGTGTGTCCAGGTAGTAGGGCATACGTGCGCGCGTGGGTGTATAGGTTACCCCCCCTAATAGCGACCATCCATACATCAGAATGATACACTATGGACAAGAGTTTGTCACACCAGGCACTAGTTTATATTTCCTTGGCACAAATAACCACTATTTATATGGTCTCACTGGTGTAATATCAGTTATGTATACTCACTAGGTTCGTCGAGACCCTACATTAAGAGTCCGTTACTATGGTGGGGGGGGGGTGGGGGCGACCGCATGGGCAGCACTCTCGGCCCCATAGGGGCGATAGTCTCGGGACCACCCCTGTCACAGTAGGCCTAACGACACTGACCTTGGCGCCGAGCCTTCTCATTATCCTACCACTGACCCAGCACAGGTCACCACTCACTTGGTGAACGCCGGTGAACACACGGAATATTTACAATTTATGCCGTAAGGGATGAGAAGAAACCTTGGGTGGCAATGCTTAGGGTGACATCCGATATTCACGGACACATTGTCAAATTCCCGCTCCCACACAACGAGTATGTCCCCACCAATAACACTTTAGATCAGGAGGGACGGTCCACGACACCCACGCCGCGCTGACCGCCTACTACTACTACTACTACTACTACAATTGCTACTACTACTACTACTAATACTACTACAACTGCTACTACTACTACTGCTACTACTACAATTGCTACTACTACTACTACTACTACAATTTTTTTTTTTTTTTTTTTTTTTTTTTTTTTTTTTTTTTTTTTTTTTTTGAAAACGTGGCCTCCAGCCTCCCCCAATAGCCACACCTTCGCCACCATTTATTTACCTTAATATTAAATATCCTAATACATAAGCAACTATCCTATCTGTGTTAAATTAGTTGAGCCGCAGATCGATGCGGCATTCGGTGACTGTAGCCTCATAGTCGATATCTGCAGCAGTTGACGGAGTAGGGGCAGAAGCTCTCGTTCCCCTGAGGCAGAGCAAAGCCGACCGAAGGAGAGAGAAGGACAGTCGACATCTCATCCAGGCTGTGACATAACTTCTGGGCTGCTGCTTCTGTTCGGAGATCAGCTCCGCGAGTCTGGCGTAGAAACATCTTGCGCTTGGGCCCATCCCACCAGAGGTTGTGAACACTAGCGGAGTGAAGCTGCCTTGATCGACATTTTGAATTCTCTCCCCATATGCCCTTCTCTTGTCGTTCTCGTTCCTCCTATGTGCAGCATCGAGAGCTAGGTTACGGTGACAAACAGCCATGGGATCAAAAATCCTGATGTCGAAGAAGGCTCGCTGTCCCCGCGTCCAGAATCCTCGAGCACTGACGTCCACACGGGCTTCGTTAGATGTGTTTGAAGTCCTGTGTTGGAGGATCTCGCCATCCAGTGGAAGGAGGGTCGGTTCTACCATGACGCCCCGGCAGGTTTCCTTCAACATATTTGCTGTGAGATCCCTTACCTCGTCATGCCTCATGCATATGAAGCCCCCCTTCTTGCAAACCATGGCGTGATCGCCATCATAGGAATAGCCACACACGCATTGGGAGGGCAAACCATCTACTGGCCAACCGTACCTTAGAGCAATGGCATCTGTAAATTCTTGTTTGTTAAGGCTGAAACCATTTGCCCTTATCGGTAACGTAGTTAACCAGTTCGAGGCGCCCACCTCCTGCGCTATAGCTACTTTTTTTGTCAAATTTTCTGGAACCTGCAGCAATAGTTGCTGCAACATGTCATTTTGGCAGTGCTGCCGATCTGTTGTAATGGATCTACGGATCTTATTAACTTCGCTGGTGTCCACTTCCCCTGTTGCATTCTGGGCTATTATGTGGTCAGTGAGGGCTGCCGTGAGCTTAAGTGAATTTTGATGTTCAGAGTCAGCAATCTCCTCTGGATTAGTTAGTCCCATCCCTCCCAGTCTTGGTGGAAGTGCAAGAAGTGTTCTTTCTACTGGGGTTAAGTCGTGGTGTTTCACTAGTTTGGGAATGAACTTGACACTGATTGCTTCTTCCAAAGGGTGGAGGAGGGGTCGGATCTCAGGGATGGTACGCATCAGGTAGTTCCAACGATGCTTGACTCCATGTGTGAATGCTGCAAAGGCCGCATGTGGCTCTGTGTTAGCAATCTCCGACAGAGCATGGATTTCGCTAACCCACTCGTTCACCTTTCCCCCTACGTACTGGGTCTTCAGTCTACTACACATTACTACTACTACTACTACTACTTACTACTACTACTACTAATACTACCACTACCACTACTACCACTAATACTACTACTACTACTACTACTACTACCACTACTACCACTACCACTAGTCACTACTACCACTACTACTACTACTACCACTACCACTACTACTACTACTACCACCACTACCACTACTACTACTACTAACAATACCACTACCACCACTACCACTACTACCACTACTACTTCACTTTTTTTTTTTTTTTTTTAACGTGGCCTCCAGCCTCCCCCAATAGCCACACCTTCGCCACCATTTATTTACCTTAATATTAAATATCCTAATACATAAGCAACTATCCTATCTGTGTTAAATTAGTTGAGCCGCAGATCGATGCGGCATTCGGTGACTGTAGCCTCATAGTCGATATCTGCAGCAGTTGACGGAGTAGGGCCAGAAGCTCTCGTTCCCCTGAGGCAGAGCAAAGCCGACCGAAGGAGAGAGAAGGACAGTCGACATCTCATCCAGGCTGTGACATAACTTCTGGGCTGCTGCTTCTGTTCGGAGATCAGCTCCGCGAGTCTGGCGTAGAAACATCTTGCGCTTGGGCTCATCCCACCAGAGGTTGTGAACACTAGCGGAGTGAAGCTGCCTTGATCGACACTTTGAATTCTCTCCCCATATGCCCTTCTCTTGTCGTTCTCGTTCCTCCTATGTGCAGCATCGAGAGCTAGGTTACGGTGACAAATGGCCATGGGATCAAAAATCCTGATGTCGAAGAAGGCTCGCTGTCCCCGCGTCCAGAATCCTCGAGCACTGACGTCCACACGGGCTTCGTTAGATGTGTTTGAAGTCCTGTGTTGGAGGATCTCGCCATCCAGTGGAAGGAGGGTCGGTTCTACCATGACGTCCCGGCAGGTTTCCTTCAACATATTTGCTGTGAGATCCCTTACCTCGTCATGCCTCATGCATATGAAGCCCCCCTTCTTGCAAACCATGGCGTGATCGCTATCATAGGAATAGCCACACACGCATTGGGAGGGCAAACCATCTACTGGCCAACCGTACCTTAGAGCAATGGCATCTGTAAATTCTTGTTTGTTAAGGCTGAAACCATTTGCCCTTATCGGTAACGTAGTTAACCAGTTCGAGGCGCCCACCTCCTGCGCTATAGCTACTTTTTTTGTCAGATTTTCTGGAACCTGCAGCAATAATTGCTGCAACATGTCATTTTGGCAGTGCTGCCGATCTGTTGTAATGGATCTACGGATCTTATTAACTTCGCTGGTGTCCACTTCCCCTGTTGCATTCTGGGCTATTATGTGGTCAGTGAGGGCTGCTGTGAGCTTAAGTGAATTTTGATGTTCAGAGTCAGCAATCTCCTCTGGATTAGTTAGTCCCATCCCTCCCAGTCTTGGTGGAAGTGCAAGAAGTGTTCTTTCTACTGGGGTTAAGTCGTGGTGTTTCACTAGTTTGGGAATGAACTTGACACTGATTGCTTCTTCCAAGGGGTGGAGGAGGGGTCGGATCTCAGGGATGGTACGCATCAGGTAGTTCCAACGATGCTTGACTCCATGTGTGAATGCTGCAAAGGCCGCATGTGGCTCTGTGTTAGCAATCTCCGATAGAGCATGGATTTCGCTAACCCACTCGTTCACCTTTCCCCCTACGTACTGGGTCTTGAAGTCCGTAGTGCCAATTACTGCGCCTAGATGCCTTTGGCCGTCCTTAGTTATTTTGACCTCACTTTCGCCGAAAACCTCCACAGCCCGATCATAATGATCTGGCTTCACGATGAGGAAGGATTTGCTGGCGTTTGGGTGGTACCCTATTTGTGGACCTAGCGATGTTACCAGGTCCCACCACTTTTTGATGTCCTCCACTTTTCCTGCTCCTGTGAGGTCATCAGCATATGCCACTTGTTTGACCCCAGTTGTTTCATACTTTATTTCTTGTTGGAGCACTGATAGGCCTATTGCATACATTGCCATTGCAACGGGGTCTCCCTGTGTTGTTCCCTCTGTCGACTGTAGGATGGTATCACCTCGTAGAGCCTTGTTGTTTACTACGTAG